>NW_009953758.1:2086919-2102072 GCF_000747805.2 Chaetura pelagica
CGGGCCTGGGGCGGGGCGGCCCCTCCCGGGGCGCGGGGCCGGAGGGCGGCGAGGGGAGCCGGGCGCGATGCGCACCCGCCGTGCCACAGGGTGCTCGCCTGCGCTGTCCCGCTTCCCTGGGAACGTCTCACCGAACGTGATCTCCTGGTCCTACGGCAAGGCCCAGACACGCAGCAGCACAGCCGTCCCGGAGCCAGTCCAAGAGCCTGTACTCGGTCTGACAAGGTTCGCCGCCTCCTTCAGATGAGTGTTACGGCCTCTCCAGTTGCCTAAGGGCATTTTTTGTATTTCAGTCACCTCCCACCAGAATATCCCACACGCTTCGCAACAGAAAACAGTGCATTTTAGGTCAAGAGAAGCAGTAATTCAGAAAGCTTTCTTACATAGATAGTGCTGTCCTGACCATAAGTACGGACCTCTTGGACAAAACAGTCAAATGACTGCTCTGCAGCAGTCACTGAACAATTCATCAGCAGAAATCACAGCCACATCAGCAGAAATCAGTCACCAGTGCAGGCAGTTGCTAGGCCAAGGAACTGCAGGGTAGGCACATCTGAAATTCATAGCTCTCCCCTGCTTACTTGAAATGAGACATAATCAGTTTTTACTTTCTTGAATAATTCTATTTTCAAAAATAAATTGTATTTGCATAATACATTATTATCTGACACTACCAGTTTACCAGAGCACATGGCACAACAGTAATTTTCCACATTATTAAAAGTAGACTAGTAGTGAGGCCCAACATAATGCCAGTCAGCACCTGCTCATTATGTCAACAGATAAGCAACAGATCCTTTTTTTTCTTTTTTCTTTTTTCTTTTTTTTTTAGTTTGTCAGAGTCAAACACTCTCACATGAAAAGAACGAACAGTTTAGTACATGTAATTTTTATATTTTTAAATAAGACAGTTTGGCATTCCACAGAGGAATTGTATTGCTGATTCAAGAAGGAAAACCACATGCTGAGAGAATAAATAGTAGAAAAAGAAAACTAATGCATTTTATTGTGCATGGGAACATATATTAGGAATAAATAGAGGTCTGATTAAGTAAAAATTGATTGTGGCATAAGTTGTCAATTATTTAAAGACATGCAGTTATTATTCATACCCATAGTCTGAATAAAAAATCAGTTACATGCATGAAACATCAGCTTTTTCCTTTTTTTTTTTTTTCTTTTGAAGATTAATATTTTAGTAATGGTCCAGCTTTATTTTTAGCAATCCAGGAAAGGAATTACTGCCCCACCCTGAGCAAAAAAAAAAGCAATGAATCACTAGCTTTGTGAGACAAAGCAGAGACATAATCTGAGACAGACAAAAGCACACAAACTCCTCTGCATTAATGTTCCAGCCTTCTGTAGTGAAAGCCTCTGCCTGTCAGTGTTTGTCACTCTCCCCGTTCCTCACTTGCACAACCAAGCCTTATTTCTCACAGCCTATCTGCTAAAGCTCAGTGCCAAGAAAGGCAGGCCTGCAGGCCTGTCATGGCAAGCCATCAACATTATTCTGGACCTCTCTTCTTAGCACTCTCCTCATACCCTTCTGTGCACAGCTCTCCTGTGCAGGTGTGCTCACTCAAAATGGGTTGGTTTTCCACTGGAACTAAGGAGCTGTCATTTTTAGTGCAGTTTTAACTGTTACCACTTCATTTGAATACAGCCATGCATATGCACAACTGACATCAGAGTCCTATCTTTTACTGGTTCCACTTGGAAAGAAAAATCCAGGCATCACTACATAAGTTGGCTATAAGAACATGCCATTTGAACCCAAACTCTGCTTTTCTCTCCATATATTATAATCACAGTTACTTAAGTAATATATGTGACCAACAAAAAGAGAGGAAGCAGCTACAGTGCTTACCAGCATCCATCAAGCATCTTAGATAAATTTGTGTTCACAAGTCATTGCTCTCCCCCCAGATGCAGACCTTCAGGCACTGAAGGTATAGCAGAGAAGTCTAGCAATAAACAACTAAGTAAATTAGGACTCCTCATTCTGAAATAAGTTATCTAAGGGATATGGCAGAGATTATGAAAGTATAACCAGCAGGGGAAAGGTGGAAAACAGTTGAAGCTAGCAGAAAATGAGGCAGGTTTGTGGAACAGAATCCAGTGAGGATTAGTAATGTATTCAACCATTGCCTATCACTTCCATGGCCTCTTTGGAGTCAGAAAATCACTAAGCTGCAAAGCTGGAGGTATCATTTAAGCTTACGCTGTCCTTACACTTCTTTTTTTAGGCACACATTGCCTAAATCATTAATTCATCATCTCAGGGACAGGAATATTTGGCTAGCTACACCTTTTGTTTGATACCATACAACTACCCATAGGCAAACCAAGCATCTGGAAAGCCTTAAGAGGGCAACCAGAAGAGGCAAACACTGCCAGGATCCTTCAGAATTATAAACTTAATGCCTTTTAATTTTTTTTATTTTTTTTTTACCAAGCAGTTTTAAGTACAGTTCTTTCATTTTAGCTTAAAAATTAGAAAGAAGTTTAACTTAAACAAGATTTTAAGTTACACTTATAACAGTTCCACATAGAAGCAAACCTATTTAAATCGCCTGGTTGTCGCGGTTTAGTTGTACAGATACATATGCAGAGAATTCCTTAGCTCAGAGGAACACCAAAAAAATTAGCCTGCAGTTTTAGAGCTGAGGAGGCAAACTGAAAGCAAATTTGAGAAAGCCAGCAGGGGAACCAACCTGTGAGAAGACCCTAAGGCTGATGGAGGCACAGAGCACCTTGCAGCTACACAGCTAATGAAAGCTGATTGCCCAAACATCTACAGCCAAAGCAAACTAAAGATCCAGTCTTTTTTGTTATGGCCTGTGGGGACACTACACTTTTTAGTACATGTTCAGTGCTAAAGCATACTATTTTCAAATAAACAGTAAAAGGGACACGGAAAAGGTTCTGATAAAGAGCAAGGAGAAACTCAAGTGAAAACCAACCCACACAGAAGAGCCTGTACACATTCCTTCTGGATTTATCTTTGGTTGATCATAAATTATTTTCCTTCTTCTTTCCTTCTGTTGCAGTTTTCATTGCCCCAGGAATATTTTTATCCTCAGTTGCTCAAGGAATATACAACTTTATAACAAAACTAGCGACTTCTTGTTTCCTGACACCCTGAAATAAGTAAAGTAATAGGCTTAATTCCTTGGAGGAGATACTTCCTGGAAAGGGAGGGGCAATCAAGTAATCAAATGCTGATTTGCAAGCACAACACAGCCATTCATGCAAAATTCTCAGAGAAAGTCAGAGATACGCCCCATGTTCCTAAATCACCTACATGGAGCAACAGGTTTGAGTGATTGGTGCAACAGTTCTCACCTGAAATAAATATGAGAACGAGTACTTACTTCTGCTGTGTTGTTGACATTTCTGCTGATGGTGCAGGCTGTAACAGCTAATGTGTCAGATGGATATATGGCACTTAGTTTTAGAGGTTACAAATTAAAAGACAAACAAACCTCAGTGCATTTTACACCACAGAAAGTACATTGCAGAAGAACAGGCCTCCAAGACTCTGCTTGCCTAGCTGAAAACATTTTAGTTGCTTCTATGATACTGATTGTTTCTCTCATGGTAAAGCTTGACCTGCTGAGAGTTGTGCCCAAACCCTTGAAAGTTGTGTATGACATTCAGAAGTTTAGAAGGGGGCCTGCGGAGGGGCATGGACGACAGTTTGCCCCCAAACAAATCCTTCCCTGAGAAAACAATGTGCTTCCCTGCTATCACAATCTTTTTATTTACAGGGTCTTCTTATTATGCTCAGAGTATTCTTATTATGGTCTTTACTGTAAACTGCTCTGGATGCACAGCTCCAAACCTGAAAGCATCTCTAGAGTACCAGCACATATTGTTGGCCATTTGATTTTGATTCTTCAACAAAAACAAAAACAAACAAACAAACAAAAAAGTAAAAATCTTAATAATATTTGCTGTCATTCCAACCTGCACTTTAGTCCATTTCTTCCTGAAGGTAAGTCTCTCTTAAGGTCACCTCTCTTTCTAGGGTGCCTGTTTGTAGCAGGGTTTATAAACATAGCACGTGATGGGAGGCCATTTGTCAGAGTCAAGCAGCAGGAGTTTCAGGCTGCTGTAACCTGAGCTACCCCAAATAGCCTGAGACTTCGAGGAAGCTGCAGACAAGGACAGGCTGGCTGAGGCTTGACACGGGTGTACATCTTGGCTCCCAAAGATGTCCCTCTGGGTCAGTAACAGAGGTTGACTCAGGGTAGGGCCACACCCTGGGACATGAGTCTTTACAAACAAGTGGAAAATAGCAGATTTCTGGAAGCAGATGTGTTAAAGTTAGGTTGGTGGTGCCGAGGGACAGGACAAGGCCGAGCTGGTCAGTGGGGTCCCATGCTACACTGTGCCAGTTGCATTTTGGTTCTGGTTGCACTGTGTGGCTGCAGTGGGTAGATGTGATGCCAGAGACTCTTGAGTGAGCTGAAGCCCAGCTGTTGCCCACCCTTAAGAGCGTGGGGTGGCCTCACTTTTATCCTATAGACACGCAGGAATGCAGGGCCTGCTGTACACCTCTGCTCTGCTCTTCTACCCCAGCAGTCAAGATGCTTGGTTTAACAGCGAACCCCCGGTGCTGCCTTTCAGGAGCATGGGCAGCGCAGGGCGGGCTTTCCTGGCTGGCTGAGCACAGCCAGGTCAAGTGATAGGAGAGAAACTGAGCTACAGATGCTGAAATAGAGCTCAGTTTCACAAAAGGAGGCAGGGGTGGAGGAAGCGGGCAGAGGGGCTGAGAAATTCCACAACCGTTTGTAAAAGCGAAGTGACAACCTGTATTACACCCGTGCTCGTCAGTAGCTCCCGTACCAGCTGGCAGCACATCCCACGGGGAGACAGACAACATGGACAGTGTTGACCTAAATCCAGTTGATCTGTGATGAGCTAGAGTTTCACCAGAGCAATCTGACACAGCTGGTTATCTGGGAGGAGAAGCTTATCTTGATAGGACAAGCCTGTTATAAAATCTACAAGTGATTTATCTACAGATCTATTTTGACAGCTTTCATGCTAACAAATAAAAAAGTAGCAGGATTTCCTTGGAAAAATGCGTAGACCACACCCTCACTTGTCATGGGAATGTGCAAAGTGAGCAAAACTCCAGGCCTTCAAGGGTTTGCATTTTCATCTGAATATAAGACATTAGAACAAACAAAAACAGCAAACAAACCAAACCAAACAAAACGAAACACAAACGAAATACTAACAAAACCTGCAGTGAATCTACACTCATTGTCTGTGGCAAATTTCTCCTCTTTCACAGAAATGTAACTATATATATGTACAGTCATGTTCCAGTGAGCTGCCAGGTGCTCAGTGCAGCTTTCAGTGCAGCAGGGCTGATGATAGTGATTCTTTTAATTAGGTTTACCCTAAGTAAAATGACATATTTCAGTAATACATTGTTTCATTGACTCCTTTGTTTTTACTCAGAGTGGAGATTCTAGTCTGGAAATTTATGTCAGCCTGAATGGTTTTTTTTAAAGGTTTGAAAAACATTTTCAGTGCTTTATAAGGGAAAATGCTGTTTACTCAATTGAAATACTTTGTATAATGGTTAAATTGTGAAGGCCCTGTGCTTTTCCTGTTGAAGCAGGTTTTTCAGACACCACATGGGAACACTGCCCTTTTGCTGACTAATAAAACTCACCCATTCGATCTTCAAACTTCAGAAGGATCTCCCATGGTATGATTTGGCAATTGATTTCTCCAAAGGGTGTATTGATGGAGCATGCTTAATCTCTGCACTTAACATAATTGGCCTAAGTCCTCCCTGAGGAGCAGCTGTGCATACTTGATCTCACAGCTGAAGAAGTGGGATGAGATTTCTTATATGATTTAAACTCTGTTGTAAACCTCATTGTGATTCTGAGCAGAATCAAAAGTCCCTACAGGTAACCATTCAGGAATGTAAGAACCCCAAATGCCTCCTAGGCTGGCAACCAAAGAACAGAAAAGGGCATAGAAACAAAATGCAAGACAGACAGAAGCACAAGTACTAACAGAAGGGGATAATGAACTGTGACAGCAACAAGGGCAAAGGTGTCTGTTGACAAGAATGAAGAAATCAGGGCTTTACTCATTTACCTGTAGGAATTAATTTCACTTCTCTTTGAGACTCTTTGCCCTTCTACAAAGAGAGTAATGATATTGACCTCTTTTGTAGAGCCCAGCACAAAGTGAATATACAAAAAAAATGTCCTGCTTTCCAACAATTACGTAACTTTTTTTTTTTTTTTTAAATGTCACATTGAAAACTTTCACACACAGGCATAAAACTAACAGACCACATAATAGAAAGATGGGTAAGATACTGCTTAAAAAGCTATACAGACAAAAATCCTCCACATTCAAACCTTATGAGATAGGTACAATAAACATGGCCTATCATAGTCTAAAGAGGTAGGATTATTAGTATAGAACCAAAACACCATTAGAAATTATATACCGCTCCACTTAAAACTAAACAACTTAGCTCCCCCTTCCTATTTCATACCCTGAGAACACATCCATCACATTCTTAGAATTAAGGCATTTTAAAAAATTCTCCTATGCTATGGTTTGGAGACATATTTGTCTGGCATTGCTGCATATTTGTTTTAAAATGTATTCCCAGTCTTTATAACACAAATGCTGAGCAATTTCTAGAATAATGAAGTGTCGAGATAAATTTTAGATCATCCAAGAATTAAAGCATAGCAGAGGATGGAATACAGACATGCTGCTTTCTTAGAGCCACAAAGGGCTTCATCTCTTTGAGCTGGGAGTAGAGAGAAATTATGATGTTCCTGTGGTGATAAATTAAAATGGATAATCTAGACATTCATAAGCACATGCTACATGGAGGCTGATCCTTGAGTCCTGTTACTGTACCTAATATGCACTAATATTCCAATGACCACAACATTACCATCTATGTGGCCTAGAAGGCTAAACAGGCATTAACTTAGTTTCAAAAACTGATCTTGTGTTAGCTAGATATATCACACATGACATAAAACTAACTATGAGCAATCATTGCTTAAAATGTCTTTCAGATACATTGTGATGTGGAAACTTCAAAAGCCTGTGGTAGGGAAAATGGATGGTATGTTTTTGCAGACAGGCTCACAGGTTGTGGAAAAATTCAATGTCACTCCATCAGGGTCAGTTACAAGCAGAACTGAAGATAAATCTTTAAACAAAGACCTTCAAGCAATGTCCTGCAAAGTACATATTTCTGAAAAATAACATCGGTGATGACTGGCAACTTCTGTCACTTGATGAGTATTCACAGCAGGACACAGGCCAGCAGTTCAATTAACCCAGCAACAGATTAAGGAAGTCATAAACATTAAGAGGCTAGCTAGGACATATACAGAGAAACAGCACATGGTTCATTGATCATAAGGAGTGATCAGAAGGAGAGAATCCTTTCAGAGAGAGAAGTGAGCTTTTGCTCCATTTGTGTCATATAGATACAAGTTTTCTAGAAGGATGTTTTCAGAGCCAGGAGGAAAGTCTCCAGTCTTCCACATAACTCACTTGATTCAAGCAGAAAATATAACCTTAAGAAGTAGAATATAACATAGAACTACAACTCCATCCAGCATATTTTAATACACATTTAAACTCCACATTTTCAGCTGCATTTTTATTAAAACTTAGGCAGTAAAAAAACTGCCTTGAAACAAGTTCAATATTTTTACTGAAATAACTTCCCACATTGTAGAAAAATTTTGGAACATATTTTAAATCATATTGATTTATACTGGTTGCCTACAAATGTATTATCAAGGTGAACATCAACAGCTTAGTAATGCTTCCTAAGCGACACTGAGGTTGGAGTATCACAGTCCTCCACTATGTCCAGGGATCTCATTATGTGACTCCACACACTTGTCTGATGGGAACCACAAAATTGAGAAGCAGAAATGTTTTTGAATCTTCAGTTACTAGACAACTGACTTAGTGCATTTCAGAAGTTTACAAAACCAGGAGCTTTCCTTTCTAGTGTTTATTTGCACTTAATCTGGCTTCCCATATTTCTCTGTTTTCAATCCCATGTACCAAACTGCTTTAAGTTACCCCACCCCAGATATCACAGTGAAAAAGATTAAAAGATGCATCTCTTATTTTACTTCAACAGTCCCATTCTTTTTGAACACAATCTTGGAGATTCAATCAAGCCAGAATAGTTACAGTTCTGAGTCAGGCTTGAACTGTGGTTCTTTTTTTATCAATACAGTCTCTCTTTGTTTCCCCTGCTAACAGGGATTAAATTTAAAGTTTTTTAAGAATTAAATAGTAAGCTACTATTTAGAGAATTAATGGCTACAAAAGGGATATAGTCATCCCTTCAGAGATTAAAAAAATAAATAAATTATGCTGTACTGAGTTTGCAAATAGCAGCAGCAACAGAGATGAAGCTACACAGGAAATCCTGCTTGCAATCTTGCAGTTCCAGTATTACTTAATCAGCTAGTGCCTAAAAGTCATCCTTCAGTATCTTACGTTCATCTATCAAGATGAGATATTCATAGGAGAAAGCTGTAATGAGATCAGGAGATAATAATATAAGATTTATTATACACTACACTAAAAAGAAGTTACAGATGACAAAGATTGGAAGATGCCAGTACATTGAGATCTTTCTCCTATTTGGCCACAGGAAATCAGTCCATCAAACAGCAGCCTAACATGCCTCACCTTGATGACACCATCATGTAAGGTTATGCCATCACTGAAAAATGACCCAGCAGCATTAAACAGAAAAATCTACACTTTGGAAAACATGAACCCTACCCAAGGGGTACATATTTTTTTTGTACTCTTTTAAGCCAGGGATGGTAAAATAATCTACCCTTTGAAAATCAAGCCCTGTGAAATCCAAGCTTTCCAACAGTATCTCAAGTTGGGAAAAAGCATTAACAAAACAAAAACCAAAAATCCTAAAATGAAGATGGCCCTTGCATTAATAAAATGGCAGCGTGTATACCCACCAACACAGTCCAGGATGGCAGAGTCAGTGAAATTATGGACTTCTGAACTTTGTGCCATTACGTGGCTGTTAACATTGGGTCAGTACCACAGCGTAAGACTAAGTGCACTGTGAAATACAGCATGGCTTGCACTGTATACAACCTCACCCTGTGCTGGAGGGCTCGGGGGGCTGAGCTGTGGTCCTTCTGAGGGATACATTCTGTCTCCAGCACCATTTTCAATATAGTTGGCAGTTTTCTTCTGACACAGGCTACAGTTAAAGTAGCATGAAGTGATGCTGTGAGTGCTTGGGGATGCATCTGATCTGCCTCCCTGCCTTTTCTCTGCAGTACACAGTATGTCAATCAATATACAGCCTTGCCTTCTCCAAGCTTCTGCAACTGGTGCTGCCAGCAGCTCTTAAGGTTTGTTGTGCGCTGGCTTCTGCAGACTGCTAGATGTGTAGGACCAACAACAATTGTGTACATGTTGGTCTTTCCTTCCTTTTCCTTTGTGTGGTTTTGCTCAGCTGTTCATTGTAGGCACAAACAGGTAGTTTAACTAGCCAAGTGTTTATTTTCTTTGTCTTCAGTTCTGATTTCTTACTGCTCAGATAATATATATATATATAGGAGACTATGATTCAAAACTACTTTAGCCGTTTTAAATAAGCTCTCAGAAAAGCCAGATGCAGTAAAATAGGTTTAACTGATTAAGCCCACTGCAATCTTCGGCATGCCTGGGACTACTTCTGTGCTTTCATTTTGCAGAAGGATGAATTTCAAATGTGCTCCAAGCAGGATGCAGATGTTCAAGTGACAAAAAACAGTGCTCAGTAATCTTAATGCACGAGTAGACATCTTCTGGTAGGATCCTGGCACACCAGCTGTTATTCCGATCTGCTGGCCAACTGCTTTCCATTAATCACTTCTGTCAGAAGAAAAGGCCTTCCAAAAGCCTTTCACCTTTGGCCTATAATCAAGCAGTAAAAAAGGATGCTGCTGCATATAAAGCTTGTGCCAGAAGGGATCTTCAGCCTAACGGAAAACACAAGGTTTTGCCATGAGGTTCCCCAGAGGTTCATCCTGGAAGACTCAGCAGTCTTGTCAGTCACATCACTTCTGCAGTTCCTCTACCTAAGTAAGGTATCCAAGTCAACTACAGCCCTTTATTTCCTGCATTTGGGAGCATTAAAGTACAGGAATGTGTGGAGAAAACTAAATTCCATTAAGTAATGTAAAAAGAAGAAAATTGTCCAAGAACACTGTATTTGACTCAACATTAATTTTAAATGTTCAAGTCAACACATTCAATTAGAGAACCCAAACTACGTTTATCCTGCTTCTGATAAATGCCTTTAGATACTTTGATGAGTTTGTTTACCAGTGTATTCTTGTTAAGCTCCCTTGTTTGTTACCAAGGGAGGTAACAAAGCTTCCTTCCTAAGCCAGCATCTTTCTTACCTGTCTCAAGATTAAGTCTCACAGTTCACACTGTTAGATTGGAGTTTGGGATACCAGGGATCTGCATCCCAACCACCTACTGCTCCAAGATCCAACTGGGTTTAAATTCCCACATATTTCACATCTGGAGACTGGGCAAGTACTCCCTCTTAAGAGCTGAAACTAAGAACGATATTGAAAAATACATATGCATTTAATTTTATTGGGGGATTTCTCAAAATCAAGTCAAAGAACTGAGCCAGTTGCCTTAGGGTTCCTTAGTCTTTGTGCTATTCTGGGCATAAACTATTATTGGATCTGATGGGGTAGCATTTATTAGTATTCAATTAGTTGTCATTGGACTTTGAATCCCCAGATAGGATGTAAAGATGTACAGCAGGTAGCCAAAGGTACGATCAGGCTACTGTCTTCTCATGGATAAGGTGTTCACCACACCAGATGCTGGTAGGAAAGATCATGTGGCTTCCTTTTGTGCTTCAGTGATCTGAGCTCGTCTATCCTTCTTTGCCAGTTTGCCCATGCCCCAGGAAAACTGGAGGGAGCATATAAATAGTATGTGGAAATTCAAGGACAAATCAATAGTCATAGCATGTAGTCTACATCCCCACTGAAAAGCCAAAGTGAAAATGACACCAAGTTATGAACCATCTATCAACTACTCCAGCTACTGCAGTTTTGAGTTGAACTCAGATGCATTTGAACATAGTAGAGATAATGTCCAAGCAGGAGCCTGACTGTAGATTTAACTATTGGTGTAACTCGATAGGACACTTATTCCTGGAATAAAATAAATTAATCCTGGCATACAAACCCCAATCCATTGCTGGTCAGTGTGCATGCACACACACACTAGTGGAAGCAACACTGCCATAACTCAGTTACACCACCACACCAAACCATCCCCACTTCAACACTTTGAGTCCAAAGCAGCACTGGGATGGCACCCAAGGGGTCTTCCATGTTGCCAGCCAGCCAGCAGCAGACTCCAGCCTTCTATTAAAGCCTTGGTTTTAATTACTGCAACCCACAGCTTGGAGAAACAGCCTGATTCAGAGAAAACAAGAACAACTAAAACAGAAGACCTTTGTTAAAATCCACCTTTGTGAAGAGGCCATCTTGGTAACAGCCAGAGGCCTTCAGCAAAGCCCACATTGAGCAAAGCCCATTGCAAACCACTCTCCCTTCCTCTGTTGTCTTCTCTTGCTTATTGAATACAGCACACAGTAAAGCAAACACTTTTCTAGGTATTTGCAGCCTGATGATTGATGGCTTATGATTGCCATGAGGGGCTGTTACATCCCTAGGAATTAGCCAGCGGGGACTATTTTTAGTAGGCTGGACAGAAATAGAGGTAGAGCCTTTGGCTGAGTACACCACAACCCTCTGTTACTCACAGATTGTGTAACTTTTTGGCGCTCTCCTAAAAGCATTCGGCTAACAAACTCCTTTCCTCTTCAGAAACACCAGTATCAGCAAGCAGTGCCCCTTGTAACACACTGGAGCACTTGTTTTAGCCTGGGGTGGGGGAGCAGAAGAGCCCACCTTGCAGAGTCTTTCATCTGGGCACTGTATGTCTGGGTGACATCCCCCAGAGTCAAGTTAGTATCTTGCAAGAGAAGGCAGAGCTTATTAAGATACACTGAAAACTAGAGAGAATCAAAACAAGGGCTGCAAGAATCTAAGCCTAATTTGGCCATCAGCTACAAATTAGTTCAGCATGATCTGGTGTAAAATAACATTTCTGGTTTTACAGAAGCTGGAGCTAGTGCTTTGTGCTTTCTATTGCCTCTTTTTCCTTAACTTTGGCTCTCGTTTCTAGGTCAAACTGCCACTTTTTGCAAAAAATTCCAGTGTGCCTCCAAAGGTCACTGGGAGCTAAGCACTGCCATAACCCTGCTCCTCAGACAAGACCTACTCTCCTTGGCTTTTCACTGTAACATGAAGCACAGCCTGTGCTTACCTTGGAGTACAAGAGGGTGGGGTGACACACCTTATTTCCTGCAGAAGCATGCACAACATAGTTTTTGTTATCTATAACAGCTTTTATATATAGGTAAACAACAGCTGTATCAGGTTATTTTTCAGTACATATTTAGTATTACAAGTCTCCCCAATATTAGAAAACAACAACCAACCAACCCAGGAATATTTCTTAAAGTGCCACTAGGAAACAGACGTCTTAACTCTATCAAAGAAGAATCTAGGCTAGTGAGAGGTGTTTTGCCTGCATTTTAACACCAAATTAAGCCTATATACATAGATTCTGTTTTATTTCTTCTTACAGATAATAGCAACTTTTTTTTTTCTAGCTCTTGTTGTAGGAGTAACATGGGGAAGACCAAGTTACTGTGGAGAGGAAAGATATTTTTTTTTCTTCCAAAGTTCACATTTCTAAGCAAAACTGTAACATGTTCTGGGAAGCAGTCAGCTATTTTCCCTGGCAGTTTTTCCAGTCTGTATTTACAACGCACAAAGCACATACTAGTTTAAAGCTCTTTAGAACACAATCTACTGCTTCCCAGAGTATTAGACCAAAGCCCACAGTAAGTATTCTGCATCTGGTACACTTAAGGCTTTTGCTTCCTCTGCCTTATACTTTTTTTGTTGTTGTTTCTGAGAAAGATGTGCTGCCACAGCCGTTTTCCTTTTTGAATCTGCTCTTTAACAACTGATTCAAAAATAAATTTAAAAAATCACACTGAGCAAGAGCTACATATTCAGGATTCTCGCTATAAATTATCAGCTTGATCAACATTTCATAATTCAGAAGGAGATAAAGGAAAAGCTTTCCAGTCGTTCAGTACGTTACATTTACCTGGCTCACTCTAACGAGAGAATGCCCTAGCTGGATTAAAATATATTTCAAAATGGTGATTCACAAATATGAATGTAGAACTCCTGGGCACATGCCATAGCTGGTATATACTGCTTAAGCTTCTCCAAAGGAGTGAGTGCACATCCTTTCACGTTCCAAATGACTGCAGTCAGTGACTGCAAGTAGTAACAGGCCTAACATGCAAACCCATTAGGAGAGTACGTAAAAGTTTCAGAAGTTAACTTGACTCTTTCTCAGTTTTTTCACTGACTGTTGATTTACTGCAACACTATTCTCCACCACACCTAGAGACAACAAAATGGCTTCTGATGAAGAGAGTCTTGGAAAGCCCCTACCATACTTAGCTGAGATCTTACAAGACAGAATGAATTTTCTAACTTCATAGTAACAAAAATATTTCAGTGATTGGCCAAGACAATTTACAACTGACAAAAATATCAAGCACACCAATATATGCATTATGCATTTTCACACCAGTACAGAGCTATGGGGCAAAACAACTCTAATACCTAGATTACTCCACTAGACTTTTATGGTCATGACACTAACAGAGATACTGAGCAATCACTTCACACAAAGTAAATAAAACATCTGTCATCTTTCAAATTTTTATTTTAGTACTTTTAAATATGCTTTAATACAACAAAGATATAAAACAATATATTAATTCAATCTGAGTTTAGAATCAAAACAGTATTTACTTATTTACAGTACTCACTTTAAACTTCACTGGCTTATCTTTTAGCCATTAGGTAATACCATTTTGTCAGAACAAAATTGGAGTAACTGTTTGGTGTGAAAAGCCATGTTTCTATGTCATTATTATGTTAAGTACCATGTAAAATGTAGTTTGTGTTTTCTCACATTTGACAATTTTCTCATATTTGACAACACTGAATTCAAAGAGCAATACTAAGTTACAGTTAGTCTTTCCACCTATGCAGTCACTGGGCTAATACATCAGGTTACTGTGCTCCACATCTATAATCTTATGTTCTTACACATGTATTACAAACTGGCTTAAAAAATGTGCATGTCAATTAATTATGTACATAATGCTCACTGCAAATTTCTTAAGATACAAATGGTAAGTATGCAGGATAGTGCTATATGGAAAGTTTAGTGTTCACAACAGTGTTTAAGGGGTTATGAGGGGCTCCTTGGTGTTTGTCTTCATAGAACTAAGACGACATCATTAGGTTCACTCCAAAGGACTTTTTTTCCCCCCAGAATTACTGTTTCAATTATAATAGTGACAGTGTCAAAGATACCTCAGAAACAGTAATCTGTATGAATCACCAGTGCTCTATCAATTCACCCTTGCTTGATAAAAGCCTACATGTACAAAAGAACTCAGAAGGAAAGCTGGCTCACTGCTAGGAAGTCTGCCAAATGTACTTCCATCTTGCCTAGACTATAATGTTTCCTGTAGTTACAGGTCAAATTTCTACAAAAGAATCTTAGATTACTCAAAAAACCCACACAAATCAATATAGTTTATAAATTACTGCAAATTCTCCTACACTCTTCAGTAGAAACTACATCAGCAGGATGAAAAACTATTGAAGTTGTCATAGGTTACTTTTGTTATACTCCAGGTCCACAAAACCCACTTTTTTGTCTTAAGACATATGTTATCTCTTCAAATGCATATTTAATTTTCAAGATTCAGCTCCACAATAATTTTGGTGCCTGAAAACCTAGTGGACTTTCATAGATCAAAAAAATAGCTGAATAGCAATGAACAAGTTTAGCACTAAAGTATGCAAGCACTTCCTAAAAAAGTCAGGGAAGAATTAACTGTTGCAAAAGACTTGTACTGGTGTCTGAGTTCAACCCTTCCCTCTTTCC
>NW_009953758.1:2102120-2117553 GCF_000747805.2 Chaetura pelagica
CTTCAATACTTTTTGGCAGTTAATGAGACACAGCCATACAGAAAATGAGAATATAGGAACCTGTGCTTTTATCCTTATTGAAGGGCTTCAGTACTTCTAAATAACCTTATTTAATATGCTTGCATAAAAAAAAACCCTCTTTTTTTGCCCAATAATTTATCTGACTCTTGCTTCTTAAAGCTTTTTTTTTCACAGATTTAATTTTCTCAGAACCCAGTTAAGTAGTAATTTCTTTGAAATTCTACGAAATATTTTATTCTATACTAGATTGGGGAGGGAGGGAGAAATCAGGGAAATCCAAAAAGAAAGTGACATTACCTACTCCAATTACTGCAGCAGTTTACCATGCACAGCATGCATTTGGCCTTACCCAAGAAGACACTTCATCTGAAATGGTAACTCTCACTGAAGTCGAGAGTATTTAAACCTATTATTTGCTTCAACAAAAGCAGTATACTGTCAGGACCCAATTCTTGCTGTCTTGGATATTTAAACAGAGGACTATCTACACTTCTGTACTAACACTTTGAATAAGTTTTACCTTGTTTACTAGAGGACATGAAGACAACTGGTGTATATGGAAGCTTTCTATATTGTTATCCAAGGAGAGTTGGAGGAACCTTACAGATTCTTCCATAAGCTTCTGACAGTGCAGTCAGAATTTACTAAATAAACACATTTATGAAAGTCTAATTCCTGTTTGCAGGTGTAGTGTCATAAACCCATTAGTTTAAGGGATCTTCCAGAACGGAAAAACTAAAGGCAAAAGTTTATGAAAGCTGTTGTAAGAAGCTGTGGTACAATGGGGAAAGAAAAAAAAAAGAAAAAGAGGGGTGAAAGCCCATATGTATACCTCTTTCAGGTATCTGCATACCTATCCCTAACTGATAATAATAAGGAATAGCTCTAGGCTATTATCGAGTCTCAAATGTTACTAGACTTCCTAAGCTACAAAAAAAATTTAAACTTCTTTTTGTATATCCAGTTATTCAGTTAAGACTTTTCTACTTCATTAATTTGTGCAATTTTTGTACTAGACTAATATTGTTAAGACACCTTCTCTTGTTGACATACAGCAATAATTCATTCACTACTCAAAATTCATATTGTGTGTGTGCTCCCACAGACCACAGAAGATGACTTTGCACAAACTGCATCAAGCATGAACATAAGGGAGGGCAATTCTGAACATACTTAGCATTAAATCCCAAGGCCTAACAATGCTCTGCTGCCTTTCCTTAAAAGTGCTTGTCAGCAACAGAGAAGCAGCAAAATGCTTTTAAACAATGACTCTTTAACAAGGAAGTACAGAATTGCAAGCCTGTCAAGTTACATCCAACTTGTTTCCATCTAATTAACAATAAAGCTTATACTACCTACTTCAAACTGATCCGTACTCTTTTGCATGTGATATCAGATTTTTCTATCAATTTTGAGCCTTCCTCTTGCTTATTTATAGGCAGACAAAATTAACTACCAAAATATTAAGAGAACAGTTATCCTATGTTTTAACCCACTTCAATGCTCACAAAATTGTATATTATAATCTTAGACTTGAATACTTAGCATGAAGGGAAAAAGCCCAAAAAAGCAAGTTTCCTTTAAAAAACACTGACAAGCAATGCTGATTTAAAACATGGATTTACTTCACAGAATTGAAATATTAAATTAGAACAAAAAGATAAGCCTTGTGTTTCAAAGTATATGAGCTTCATTTTTAAGACAAAATGGTACTGAAATGATAGCTTTACTTTATGTAAACATTGTTACACTGGGCTGTACTTGAAAATTCTTCTGCATGTCCAAATTGCAAAATAATTTTTCAGTTTAGTCACATATATGCCAGTTAGCACTAACACGTTTCTTTCAGAATCAACATCTTTGCAGTTTCATTGCATACTTCTCTGCATGTTATAACTGAGAATACAATCCTGCACATCCTCAGAACACAGGGTTTCCTAGAGTTTAAAAAATAGCATTTGTAACTGTGTGTGGCTAGCAAAGGCAAATATAAATTAACACCTGTTATACAGTCTTGAGAGGAATGTGCAAACTGCCTTTCTGAAATCAGAAAGGTAAGAACAGCAAATTAAGTGTCTTTATATCTTGCAGAATATATTCTCCTTTTTTTTCTTAAGTGCAAGCATGCTCCCTGGATTTGGATGCAAGAGCCATTAGGCTACAACTGATTGAAAAATATAGGATTATACCTGCAATTTTGAAAAAAAATTGGAATGTTACAAACATAAAAGCCTGCAGAATATTATAATCTATGTGTGCTCAATACAGTTGGCAGAGATCCCCTAAGATGAACAATTCCTCTGTGGAATAGGAGCTAAATTAAGTTACAAAAGTAATACACTACAAAGAGCGGAAGACAGTCAAGTTAATACAATCCAGGTTTATAAAAGGAACAGAATACAGCAAGAAGTAGCCCACACTAGGTCACAAGCCTCCAAATACAAAACTCTCTTGCAAAATTCCAAAGGGATTCTTTTCCATGGAAATATAAGTACATTGTGGCCATTAAGTCAGTTTGTACCAAGCTGGAAACGATTCATTTATCTTTCTGAGGCTGACTTACACTACCTTTTGCACATACTACCTACTCTGAAACTGCAATAATCAAATTAAAAGGTCTATACCATTTTTATGATGTGCACTTTTACCCTTAAGTTTTCATTTAGCATAAATCTAATTTTGAGTCTCTACAGCCCATGTTAGTATTTTCCCCTTACAAACCACTACATAAGAGATCAACAACTATGTGACCCTTGCTTATGCATGACGGACTCTAGTGTTGGTTTGGGGTTTTTGTGGGTGCTTTGTTGTGGGTTTTTCAAATAACCAAACTCAACTGTTTATGGTACTTTCACCTTTCAGTGTAGTAAATGAGTAGCTTAAGAACTAGTCACTTTTCATACTTGTTGAGACAAACATACACTGTGTGTGTATATATATAAAACAAACATACTGTTTATATATATCCAGAGAAATTCACCATATTGTTGACACAGTTCTAAAACATACATCAATATGAGCACTATCTCCAATACTATTATTACTTTTCCTGAAAGTTACTACATGCATTTTCCCCATCCACTTATGGCACATTAAGATATATGAAAGTAACTGTTTTGATTTTCCAATATTAAAGAGCTGCTCCTAAAAAGCATGCACGTTTGGGTGTCAAACAACTAAAACCACGTAAAAGTTATTTGTGGCTTAAAACTCACTTAACCTAAATAAACTTAACTTTACTTTCAGTGGATGTAGCATTTACATTAACCCATTTATTTAAAAACAAAAAGGAAAACTTACAAGTCCTAGAACAACTGTATAGACAACTGATAGACTAGACTAAATAAGCTCTCATTTAAAAAAAAAACCAGACCAAAACAAACAAAACCCAAACCAAGCAAACCATCATCACTGCATAGCCACAAGGCAGACTTGCATTTTTGGCAACCGTATGCAGACCTCATGTACTGTCAATTATACTTTAAGACATGTCATTAATAGTTAAGAGACCCTTTTAGCAAGGAAGTATATTGTCTTCCTCATTATGACACAGTACTCCTCAATCTTAAAGTATATACAGAGTTTGTTTTGAAAATTGATTGTTTTAAAATTCAGTCTTCACAAAGTTCAATTTTTGTTTTTTAGTCAGTATATGTAAAAGCTGGCATGTCAGGTAATGGAGATTAGTGGGACTTGTAAAGGGTATATTAAATTCTACACAAGCACATATTTGAGGTTAAAGTTACTTAAACATTCAGATAGAGCCTTACTAAGGGTGACAGTATCCTGGTTCAGATTCATGGTTTGTGGATTTACCAGTTCCTGCATTGTCGTCCATTTTAGCAGCAAGAAAACAGAACACATCCCTGTGAAGTACTGGAACCCCATTTTATGTGTAAGAATCTAAGAACCAAGACAAGGAGAAAGACATCACGGAGGGGAAAAAAGCTATTTTACACCACTCCCCCCTCCCTCCAGCTAGTCTTGTAGGATCTTAGTCATCACACTCCATAAAAATATGAATTGACCCACACACTCTTCAGCCAATCAATCTTTTCAGTATCAGAGGTTTTGAAAAGGGCCAGCAATACTCATTGGGAACAGTACCATTAACATTGCATTCAAAAAAAGAAAACATTGGAAACCAGATCCTTGCTCTCCTACTCTGTTGATATGCTCTAGTATTAGCCAATGTATGGTAATACAAAAACAGTCTCGTAGTGATGTAAAAGGCAATGAAGACATCTATAGAATAATGTTCATGTGCAGCCAAAATGAAGAAGATTCCAAAGAGATTCAGGACCCAGGACAAGGTGTGCAAGAAGTTCCAGCTCCTTGGCGTATCTAGGAGAAAACAGAAAGTGACTAGCCTTGAATGTCTTAAAAATCTGGGTCACTATGAAATCCAGGCCTAGACACAGGAAGTTTTTATACAGATTTTTCATTAAAAAATGGGATGAGGTTATTGTCTTCATATGTAAATACTGTTTACACCTACAGGTTCAATAAATCCAGTAAAACAACCACACTTGTCATAAATGCCTATCATTTCATTACTTCATTTACAAATACAGCTATTATGCATTTCTGGATTAATAGAGCATCCTAAAATGGTTTAGGATCATACAAAGCAGAATTCTTTGTTCAACCAACTTCTTTTACTTTAAATCACACCTTTTCCATATAAGGGAGAAAAGGTCATAAAGCATACACTACTCTCTTATTGTAGTCATTCCATCATAGGTGAACTCAAATTATCTTAGCTTGCTACATAATGTATCAACTCACACTTCATATTTACAGAAGAGAAATATTGTTTCAATCATTATGAGGTTTGGTGTTCTGGTTTTTGGATTATATTAGATGTACAGCTACCTAGTTGGGTATTTTGCCTGATAGGGGTCAGTGGCAAATACCTAAGGAAGCGTATAGGAAAAGAAAATCAAAGATCTCCTCCAGTGTTCTCCCAGTAGCAAGCTAGAAATCCTTTCTAATTTCTTTCTCCCACAAGTTCTTTCAAATATGCCTTATTCATCCTTCCATTAATCCAGGTGGTGCTGCTCCCTTCCTGTCTGCAAGTAAATGGTCACAAACCTAAGAATAGCACAGCAATCTGAATTTATACTTGTTGGCTTGAAAGTTACACTCTGAAAATCTTTGAGGAAATAAAGCAGCACATATTCTTAATACTTAAGGACACTTAAGTGTTTACACTCTCACACCCTTGGCTGACAGCAAGCAATACATATTCTCAACACTTTTTAAGTATTGACACTCCATACTTACATTCTGTGACAAAGAAGTTGAGCATAGTCAGGACAACAGTGTGGCCACTGAACATGTAATCTCCACATGTATGTACTCCAGTCAGAGTCATTCCAAAGCCACTCCATATTGCAAATGCACGCTGGAGTTTTGCCCAAATGTTGCCATACAACTAAAACACAGTGACATTAACTTTGAGTAAGTTCCAAACCCACTGCCCAAACAGTATGTCTTTAAAGTTAGCTGTATAGCACTATGTGGTTTCAATACCACTTATCATGTTGGGTCTTTTATTAAAATGCAGGTTAGCACATCATTTAATAGTATTGTGGCAGTGAGTTACCTTAGTAACTACAATTACTAATTGTATTCATCATCCCTCTGATGAATACTGGAATTCAGAGCAAGTATTTTGTTGCAAGTGATTTACATAGAGTCTGCCACCTTTTTTAGAATGTATTCAACCTGCCAATGTGTCATTGTCAAGCTTCCAACATATTCAGCTCAAACTGCTTCTAACTAAATGTTAGGATAAAAGCATAAAATCCCAGGTTCTATGGAATACCCCTTATAAGAAGGGGTGAAGTAATAATAGGGTTGTGTTTTTTCCAAAACAATGTATCCAACAAGACAAAGAAATAATTACTCAACTTTCAGCTTTACTTCATGAAGTCAGTATCTTTAAGAGCACACCTCTCTCATGTATTCTCTCCAGTTTACATCATGAAATATACTGAACATCCCTCCCCTGATAACCATCTCCTCTTCAAAGTGCCAAGTGCTTCTAAAACCCCTGAGGATGCTTGTCTGCATAACAGCGATTAACAAAGATGTGGAGGGGAACAGGAGAGAAACAACACTGTGCTTAAGAGACAAACATCTAATACTGCAGTCACAACACGCCTAATGGTATTGTAAGTAAAATAAAATCTATAAAATTAATAAAAAGGAAACAGGAAAAATAATGTAGAGCATTTTAAATGTTTACCTTTCCAGTACACTGCAAATGCTGTCCTGGCACAGAAAGTGAGGTAACAAACATTGTAACACAACGTAGTAAGAATACTGTCCCCATGAGGCTGCACAGCCTTCGCAGAAGTATGGATCTGGAAAAAGTACACAGGAACTGAGTGCAAGAATCCTAACATATTACACTTCTAAATAAGGAATCATGATAAAAACATTTTCCATACTCCAGCTTGATCTCATCAAGTCCCTTACAAGTTACAGTCCCTTTACAAGTTTCACAGTAAAAAAAATGCTGTTTTTTTTAAAATTAGCACTGTAATGCTATGGTTCTGCCTGACAGGATGAGACACTGCAGCAAGCTTACTGTCACCAAAAGGTAGAGCTCCACTCCCCTGCAGTTACACTTACATTAGGCTTTAGCACTCATACCTTCTGTTGGTGAATTGGTAAAAATTTAACTTAAAATACAGATGCACACAAAAGGGTCTTCTGCCATTCAGCAACAGCAAGCTGCTACATTGACTCAGTCATTCCGTGGAATTTCATTCTTAGTGGATTTTCTTATACACAAATTCATTATAGTATGGGAATATATACTGACAACTCTCTGAAATACATACATTCTGAAGGAAATTGCATATAAATCTGGTAAAAACCTTTGTAAGATTCACTGCTTCCCACTCTTCATTAAATCCTCCCTAATCCATTTTAACAGGGACATACTAGATGCTTACAAGATTCTCATTGATTGGGAAGTCTTAAACAATCATCCTAAATTTTTGCTACAATTCTTTCTCTGAATCAAAGTACCAGTTAATTTGAATTTTATATACTCTACCTGTGTTTGTGAAGCAGAAGAACCAGCATCCAAATGTAGCAAAGAACGACACCACATACTTCAGTCATAGCAAAAGCCCATGGTATCCGAGGGACACTAAAAAAAATCAAAACAAACAGGGATGAAGCAAGAAAGTTAACTTACAAAAAAGAAGTGTACTGTCAGTATTGAGAAGAAAGGCATATAAAGTTCCAATTACAAAACTAACTTACATTAGTCTGACAACAGTTTAAATTATAACAAAAATTATTTTAGTAGATTGAATGAAATAGAATTTTAATTAATTTTAAATTATGTTATCTCCTTTCTAATAATGTATTTTCACCACACAGTTGCACAGAATTCACTAAGTAAAAGAAAATCTCTAGTATGTTCCCTTAACTTATACACGTGATTTCCTAACAGGATGTGTTCCTCCACCAGTGTTTCCCAACAACATTTTCCACTTGCATCATGTAAATTATGCTGCTTTAGCTTCTAAGCATGCCGTGTCAACACAGTTAATGAAATGCTGCAAAGTCCTAGACCCTAGACATGTAACAAAGCAGAACTACACAGAAAAGCGTTAGGAAAAGTAAAATTGTTTTCTACATTAGATTTGAGCGATAATCACTACGTGCAAACCTTTTAGCCTTGCTTCTCAAGAGATGTAAGACTTTATTGCACATGTATGGCAACTGTAACAATTCCAACTCTGCAATTTCACCAAAATACAGAGAGAGACTTCAAAAGAGGCTGTTCCTTGTAGTTTTGTGTTCCCAAGATACAAAGTCCTGGCAAAGGCTGCTCAAATGCTAGCATTGTAATAATCCCCTCGCATTGTTTTGTGAGCTGCTGCTTTCTGACCTCTCCCATCCTCCTACCCACTGAATACTGTGGTGGTGGCCTGGGAACAAATCCCAGTAATGTCGTAGCTCCCATTCTCTCCCTCCTCTTCCACTCATCCGAATATGGCCATCCTTGCTGAGATATACCTAAGTTTATGAGGATTCTCACCACTTACTCAAAATATTACTGTCTTCATGAAAACCATTAAAAATGGAAACTGCTCTCCAGAATAAGGAGATCACAAAGACTGAACTCTTCAACAGTTTTATCTTTTCTTTTAGATCTCTCTAGGCAATTAAGTTCTCCAGGATGCAAGTGCACTTCATCAAAAGGAGCATTTATACCCTATTAAATCTAGTTGATGACTAGAATTTCACCTTTGCTATTGTGTTTCTTTTATGCCACAAGTGGAGTATTTTCTTTTTAAAATGAGCAGGTACTATGTAAGTCACAACAGCATTTTAGTACACAGATAGTCTATTATTAAAAAAGATGCTGGTCTGTTCTCTCTACTTAAGAGTTTTCCTGAACAATCTTCAACAATTTGACAAGGCAAGACAGAAAAAATACAGTATCAATGCTATTCTCTTCCAATTTCCTTGCTCACTAGCAAACACTAGCTTCTGGATTTCAGAAAAAGCACATGGCTGTTTATCCATGCCAGCTCACCATGACTCATTTTACTAGAATGAGGGAATGGAAAAATTAATTCCTGTGTTGTGATTAGCTAAAGATGTAGAATTAAATAAAAACTGGGTAGAACAACAGCTCTATTTATTTACCCTTCAGGAGACTAAATCTCTGCATCTAACTGATGTGCGTTTCAATACTAGGCAGAGCAGAGGCATCTTCAACTTAAACTTTGAGAATGAAGACAACACAGCTTATCCTTTAACCATCAAGTTACTATTTTGTTTAAAAGAAAATGTCTTACCTATCGAGAAATATGTCTGGTAGAGGTGGATAAGTCTGCATGTCAGGTACTCGCTCATGTACTATAACCATAACGAATGATGTAAAGCCAAACACTATGAAGACATATACACAACTTAAAATTGTCTTCCAATACTCTGGGTCCAGTCTTCTTGTAGAGTGTTTGTTCTTTCCATTTGCGTATTGATACTGATCACCATTCAAGTCAGTAATTGCTCCATCATAGTCCCGAGGTACTTCACCATTACAAAACCAATCAACACCCTGTAAAGAACCAATACTTGGGCACATTGTGCCAATGTGACTATCGCTGTTGTAACCCAGCTCTTCTAGAACATCAATATGTTGCTTCTGTAGTTTGCGTATGGACAACATTAGCCTTTTGATATCCCCCAGGACTCTGATTTCCAAAGGAGGGGATCGTAAATCATATTCAGTGAGCGTCAGCAGTGTAATTCCATCTAGCCTGTGTCTATTGCACAAAACATCCACATAATCACAGAAGCCTTCTTCCTTCAGCCACTTGGCCACATTCTTGGTAGTCCAACGTCGAATACAAAGGTGGTTATTGCCTGCCATCATCCTTCTCTATCCACCAATAGAATTGACCTGTTGCACATTGGAGAAAGAGAGAAGACCCCAATGTTTAAAGAAGATTAGTGAAAAGCCAGTATTAGCTTTAATTCCAAATCATCTTCATAGATAGCATCATAACACACCAAAACAAAAAAAAGATGTATTATCTTCATACAGATTTCTCAATAACTGTTTTCTTGACTTGAGAATATTGCTTGAAGGAAGGCAAGGCATCTCAGCAACATTTTTGTCACAGAGGTGACAACTCACCAGGACTACTTAGAACAACAATCAGAAAAAAATAACCATGGAATGTTACACAGAACACATGAAAAAGCTTTGAAAGGCTGCTGGTGATGTAAAAGTAGTAAAAAGTCTATCCTGTATTTAAGAGCCACTGCAGTATAGAATGGATTTGCGAATCATTTATACTTGGTGGCTTATGTACAGCTACCATCTAAGAAACAGCTACAATTTCACAGCTGTTTCGTACTTGAAAAAAGTCTGATTAACTAGAACGGTTCAATCATGCCAACCAAATCTCAGAAAATACAAGATAGTACAGTATGCTAGTGACACATACATGATTCAAGGTTTTCTGAAAGAAAGCAAGGAAACAGTGTATTTAATCTATCATTTAGCTTCTGCATATAAAGGTACTCAATCTCTCCATGAATATTCAACATAAAGTTTTACATAATTTTCAGGGGCACAGCTCTTCCCAAAACAGAAGCTCTTTTCTTCTTTTTAAAGAACTCCTGTGCCTATTGTTAGAAGTAGCTCTTATCTTAATAATTGGATGCAACTTTTTCTTCCAGTCCACATCTAACAGGACCACACACTAGTTTGTTCTGTATCAGAGAAGATTAAAATTGTACAATGAGATTTCCCAGCAGTGTAAAAGAAATAGTTTAGAAGAAAAATCAGCACACAAATCAAAGCTGCTCTTCTAAAAGAATTACGGGGGTGGCACTTCTGAAGATACTGATTGCGTATTAACAACATGTAGTTAAAGCACTGTTTTAATTTCTTACATCTTCATATATAGACAACATGTAAATAAATTTTAATACCTTCATTTGAATAGTTGCCAAAACATTCATAAACCCCTACTACTATCTCCACATTTACCAAACTCTTCCTTCTCCATATAAAAGGGTATTTTCTCATTTTTATGCTACTTACTGTTTTCGAAAGTCTTGCTCAGAACAACTGTAACAACTACTTGGCTCACACAGCTATGAACTAAAAATGACATCTAATTTGAAATTAACAATTAGTTAACTGACCTTTTTTGTACTATATATTTTTTATCTTACTCCAGTCAAACAAATACTCAAACTTGAGCTGCTTATAGAATCACAGACTGGACTTTAAATAGAATAGAGTCTAGGCTTGCAGATTTTCGTACTCAGAAATACAGATAAAATACTGAAAAAATTGTTAATCACAGGTTTTTTTATATCATTGTAATAATGACAATTTTTTTAAAAGCAGTGAATTTAGACTTACCAAAAACACACTCGACTTACTGATTTATCTTCTACCTAAAGCAACTTCTGACAGCAAAGGCAGGAAACTCTCTGTAGCCTAACCTACAAGAATTCTGTTCATTCGTAACAAGACAAGTAGGCTAACGCCAGCCAGTTTCTTCATCTGGCAGCAAACAAATAAAACTCAACCCTTATCAAACATACAATAAAAGTGACCTTACAACACTGAGTAAGCATACCCACCAAAGGTCACCACTGAATGGGCTGGACCTGGGAGAAAGTCTACATTAACCTGAGGATGCACCTGATAGGACCTGCTCCTGGTTTTAAATGTTGCCAAAGACAGAATACTTAACCAACTGGGAAAGACAAATAAATCAACAAAAGAAACAAACGCTAACACAAAACAAACTCCAGACTGTTCTTTTAGTGCCAGTGTTGTAGTTCAAAGGGTAAAAAGCACTTTTGCTAGTAACCTTAGCACCTGGAATACACCACTGACCTCTGTGCCAAACTGCTCCTGTGCATTTTTCAAGCTTAAGAATGCCACGCAACATTACTAACTGCAATGCAAGACTGACCAACATAGCAGAAGAGGCCAAGTCACTAGATAGATAACTGTACATGTCTTCTGAAGGAAAACAGCACTGGTAACTATTTTGCCTTCTACATTACCAGTTTTATTGCTGAAACCAAATAATGGATAACATTATTTAATGATGAATAACACTCATGGGTAACACAAAGCAAGCACAAATATGTCAGAGGGCAAAACATACTTTTTGCCTGACATCAGCAATGTCCACTGCTACCTAGTTGATTTCTTCCCTGCTACTGTGACTTTATGTTTAGTCAACTAACTCATCAGCAGTACATATCACATGCCCCGTTTCCCTTTTTCCTCCCACAGCCTTTCAATTAACAGCATGAACACAACTGAATATGAACTTAATGTGCATGTGTGTAAGTATTTTTTTCAAAGAAGAATGTTACTTTACAAGCCATGAACATATCTACAATTTAGTTAGGGCATTTTCAGAAATGAGATGCCTCAGAGAGGTTGAGTATATCCTAGCTGTTAGCTCAACACTTTCCCTAGAGGTACATGTAATTATGGAAAATTAATCTCTCTGAAAATTATTACCCACAATTCTATAATGTTTTCCTCTACTGAATTACTGCCAGTCACCCATTAAGTCTTGAGGTAAAAATGTGCAAAGTTGAATATGATCATCATCACTCCAACCAAAGTATTATTTATATCACATTAACATTGGGCTGAGATGCTACTAAAGAAATAAAACTCCATGACACCAGATGCATAGCTGAAGGGTTAAACAAGATCCTACAGCAGCTACTAGAATGATGACTGAATTTGTTTATTCCAGACACCTATGCAAAACTCCAGCAGCACCATTACTATTTCCCTACCTGCCCACATGTGCCCTGGTGTCATGCTGATATGCCTCTTGATTTTTTTCCAGCTAGGCTTAATTCCCACCATCCCTGAGAGGACTTTTAGGAAGGACACAGAAGTGTCAGATCTCAAGTGATCTAACCTACATTTATTTGCAAAAGGTTTCAAGATGAAGTTTGAATACAAGGCAATTGCAACTTGGCCCCTCCTTTGCTGAGTCTGCTGGCCTAGGCCCATGACATCACACACCTTGGGGAGAAAAGTTTTTCTGTACAAAGGCTGCTGTTTTGCAATGTTGGCAAGACCCAGGTTTGAGATCCTGGCTCCCCAACTTACAAAAGCCATACACAAAAAACATGCACTGAGCTAGCCTACAATAATAAGGCTACTGTCACATACCAACTTGGTAACGCTGTGCTGCAAAAAGAACATACAGTGATGCCTTGTTATGCATAAAAATTCTCGGACACTTTGCTGACTTGTATCAGAAGCTTGCCACTTGCTCTTCCTGAAAACTCTACATTCTTCAGTGCTTATTTAATGCAAATAGCACCAAAAGGTTTCACTGCCATACAGTATACAATGGCTTAATCCTTACCTTCTAAATGCCACCATATATACTACAGTATCTTGTAAACAAAAAGAACACTTGCAAAAACAATACATGATTTTTCAAGGGGTTTTTAATACAATAGCTACCATGTTATATATGCAACTGATCAAACACAGTACAATCCCCACAATGAGATTGAAAACTGGGCATTTTCCTGAAGCAAGCATACAATAATTTCAAATGCAAAAATATTCCTGTAAAACTTGCATTCAGTTTTACTTTGTGACTTTGCTATCAGAGTTGCTTCATAAACCTTTCTACGCAGTGAGATCATCTGCAGTATCTTAACCATACTCAAAAGTCTTAGTGACAGCAAGATAACAAAATACACTTGTTTAGTATATTGCATGTCTTAGGTTTTAAACCATTAGGGAAGATACGCTTTTCAAAATTATTTTTTGTAGTGCTGTATTGTAAAAAATACAGAACTGACACTGTAAAATCAAATATTAGCTCCATACACTTAAGAGTCTTTCTGTTGGAATGCCTCCATGCAAAACTGACTGCAGCTACTACAGAAAGTCTTGAAAGCCTAATATATTTGTCTTAAAAACCGCTAAGTGCAGTTACATGTTGCAGCAAACTGAACAGAATACACAACGCACGCTCTTACACCTCATTAAACCAAGTGGGTTGCACTATACTCAAGTGAACGCTAAGAGTGGCTCTACTCCTAATCTACCAACCTGCTAACAAAACATTTTTATCCTACCACCATAATTCAAGGCACACACAAGTGATTTTTAAACAACTGATCAAGTACTCCACCACTTATCTTAGGATGTAATTCACAGTATTTCATTAATATTTGTACAAGATATTGAACTTGTCACATGCTAAACATCAAGTGTCAAGTACTTTTTTCTTCATCTTCAAGCAACAATTTATACATCTTACAACACGTTTGTTGCTCTGTATCCTTATACAATTTAGCAGTAAAAAAAATGCAGGCTTGCTTTTCCCCTTTTATTTCTTTCTTTTCTTCCCACACCCTCATCTTCAGATGGAAATAGGGGAAAACATGAACAATTAATCCAAATTAATAACAGAACAGTATCCAAAGTGAAACTGTGTTTGTTCTTACTCTTCACAATAATTTACAACCTGATATTTCTGGTCTAGTAAAAATATAGAAGCTTTTATCATCTTAGAAGCATTAAAATAAAAATTAAAAACATTTAAAAGTTATGTGATTATCAAACAAACATTTATATTATTATGGTAATATGGTTTATGGGTCTCAACCAGCTTAGTGGGCTGCAAAACTGAGCTCTGTACGATGGAGAGTTGTAGTATAGAGCCTAAAAGATTGCAACACCTACGCCTGCCTGTGTTTTTAACTGTATACTACCTAAAGAAGAAAACTAAACCCCCAATCAGCCAGCATGATGATCACATAGAACATCAAAGAGGGTGATTTAAAATTCCTACTCTTTACAAATCTACATAACATTTCCTTCATATCTGAATAGCACTTTCACAACAAAAACTTAGGAAACTTCCTAAAAAATTCCTTCCACTGGGTATAAAAATCACTTTTCTCCAGTCATGCAAGTTAATTTCACCTCTTTTTCTGAATCACAGAGAGCAAAAGGAAGAACAAGACCACAGGCATCTCCTTACTTAGAATATCCAGCAGCAAGCACTCCCTGCCAAACAGGAATGGATTAAAATATACATTTAAATGCCAGGAAATGTCTTGCAGAGTTCTTGTCACTCCAGAACACAGCACGATCAGCTGCTTCGTGGAGGTGGCACAGACACGTGTCCAGCTGCACAAGGGAGTTCTGTAGAGATGCAGCATATGTAGCATTTCCACCAAGTCATCTCACAACACAGAACGTGTGTCACGTTCGTAAAAAACCTACATTTTGCAAACTGAAGTATCAAATAAAAAACCACGAGACCATTTTATCTCCAGTTAAAAACCAAAAAAATATGTGAAAGTTTAAACTGCCTCTCATTTACCTGTTCTTCCATTAACTAGAGTTGAAAAAACCTGCCCTTTAGAAGTACTATTTTTAAAAAACAGCACTCAGCAACCATTAAGTGAACACTCTGCAAGGCCACCTAATTAATGCCTTGGCAATGTAGATTTGAGAGACTGAGCGGGTAACAGTGTCCGCAGTTTTAACTTCCTAAACACACGCAGGCCTTAAACTCACATGAAATCCGTCCCTCACGGCAGCCTCCTCCATTTAATCCAGAAACTCTATCAACCCGCCTGCAAACCCGTAACAGCTCTTCCATGCTACCTCGTCAATTTTCAGATCCTGCACACTCAAAAACTTTCCTACTCAAAAACACATACTTTGCCCGCAGAAAACCCACCGATTTCCCACCGCCGGCAAAGAAAGCAGCAAGAAAGCAGAATATCTGTTCTGACCTGGTGGCCCTGGTTTGATACCGAACCGCAGGGCTGCCACGAAGCAGGAGCGCTCGGCACCACTTCCAGGAGCAGCGCTGCCTGGGAAGGCCGG
>NW_009953758.1:2118360-2124978 GCF_000747805.2 Chaetura pelagica
GAAGCCCGGCGGGGTCGCTGCCTCCTGACTTAGGTCTCGTGGGCCTGCGGGCGGCTTTCCGCCCCGGTCCCGCTTCCTGTAGCTCCTCAGTATGTCCCTACAAATGGCACCTCGGGCGGCCTCGTCCCTGGAGCGGTGGGAGTGAAAGTCTTAAATACATGGAAGTTCGGCAGAATTCCCTTGGGCTGTGTAACAAACTCAGAGTCCATAGGAGTTGGGTGGCACAATTTTTAGGTAAATAAGTCACAGGAATTTACCTAAGTCTTCCAGGATCCCAGCAGAGATCAGCTGAATGGAAGAGCAGGGGTGTCTAACTGCATCTTGCATTGCTAACTGAAGAATAGAACATGCTCATACCAGAGTAAAGGTTTTAAAAATAACAAAACTGTACTCCTGAAAGTGGCTACAATATAAACCTTTTTACAGTGTGATCTTTCTACACGTCATTAGGAAGTGCCTTACTACAATGGGGACATCAAATAGAGGTAGAAATTTCTAACCACACTAAATAGATTTTATTTTTAAATGAAAAATTAATAAATACAGAGTGATCCTGTCACCATTAAAAAACCCACTAGTGTAGTCATGAGAATAACCCCCTCCTTCATTTTAAAGACATACGTCAGGACAAAACAGCAGAGAAAACTTGCAGAACCCTCAGACTGTCAATTTTCAGATCAAGCAAATGTTACAAAACATTTATCTTCTTTTTAGATGGATTGGGTTTTTTGCACTGCTAATCTTTTCTGATGTCTGTAGAACAAATAAATCTGAAAACTGGCAGCTGGCAACTGGCAGCACTTAGTTGTTCATCCAAGGTGGTGCAAAGCACAGATGTGAACAGCTTCAACAAGGCACCGTAACTTCAGGCACTCCACAGCCTATACATAATACACATTGATGGGATAGAAGGGGACAGACAAGTTAGAAACCAATTACTCCATAAATAAATGTATTTTGTACATCAGCTGACTGGCAGCAGCCAGTCCCGTGCAGCACCATAGTGCGGTCTGAAACACATTCAGAACTTGCGTTGTTGATGACATCATTACTATGAGGTCCAAAGGCAGGTCTAAGCTGAAGTAAAAAACAGGTGCCAGTGAAGTTTCATTAAGTTAATGACACTAGCCTTTTCAGAGAATTGGGCCTTGTATTCTTTCTTCACAGAAGGGGGAAAAAAGGGGATCTTTTGCAATCCTCACCCCTGTGCAGCTACAGTGAAACAAGGATATTTTGCATTTCAAAATGCTTCTAAGCTACATCAGGTTGTCAAGTCATCCTGCAATCTAAGGCAAACATCCACAGTTGTACAATCTCACTTGTAATGGGTTATATACATTTCAAATTGATCAAATACGGATATTCAGAACAGAAACAAGTGGTAAGAACTTCTGCTCATTACCAAATGCCCTAATACTGTTTCAAAGATGCTTATCTCTAAGCAGTCTGTTCCATCCTGCATTTACTTGTATAAACAGATGTGTAGTTTCTCAAAGGAGCTGCTGAAGTTGGAGAGATGAAAAAAAATCAGCAGGCTCTGCAAACAGTGTAAGAATTAAGTGCAAATCCAGTCCTTGCAGAGTTCCCCTTCTACATCCCTGTACATGCATTAGATGAAAAACTGACAAGTCTGAATGAATCAGTGGCAAACCCTAGAACACATATATTAGAATCTGTAAAAAAACAACACACACACAAAATTTAAATTGACATTATCTTCCTGTGAATAATGGACCTGTTAATAAAGCTGGCTGAAAATTGAGGTAATTTTGCTTACTTCTAATCAATGTATTCATATTCAAAATAACTAGCAGTCATCTGACAAAGAAAACAAAATTTTAAGAGAGCAAGGCAATTCAGTTAAACAGCTTCATGCTTCTCTACTATGTGCATTGTTCACTTTTTCTGCCATGAATTTTTGTTCACCAGCTACCAGTCAGTCACAACTTTTTGCACACTTCAGGTGCCAAGTTGGTACAATTTACCACAGATTGCCACACTTGCTTGTGTCTGAAAAAGTGGTAAAAACCGAAATTAAAAACTGCTGCAGAAATAACTGTAGCAGGCTACAGAGCTGTGTCAGAACAGGTCACCATGTCAGTGTCTTAAGCACAGTCCTGGAGCTAACTCGCCTTCCGGGATCTCATTCTCAGCCTTTTAATGGGAGGTGGCCAGGAAAGTTCTGCTTTGTTAGGAGTGCCTAAAGCTTGTTGTGTGGCTTTTTTAACATAAACATGCACTAGAGTGCACCAGCTCACCAGACTGCAGGAAAGAAGCAAAAATTAAAGCAGAACACTGCTTCTTACTCTGGCTTTAGCATGCCCTAGCAATCCACTTTAAAATTACTTCTCAAACTCTGTCACCAAACTTTGTAAGTCCAGGTTGGAAAACGAGACATAGTTATGTATGCATGTGAATCCAGGACTATCTGAAATTTAAAGGTCCCAAGGTACTTTTTATCTACATGAGATTTCCATGCAGTGAACCCCTGGCCAAGTGTCACATCCACAGTAGAAGTGAAGACCCATCCTGGCCATTCGTCATTGGAGACAGCCCAGTGCCCAAAGACGGGGGCTGTTGGGCTGGTTCACAGCAGCCATTTGGTATCTTCAGCACTGGAAAAAGCTCTACAGTTATTTCAATCTGAAGTTAACACTGCTAATGGCATTTTTCTGCTCTGTCCAGTTCCATTACCTGACAAATATTTTTAAAACAACCAAATTAGCTTGCACAGAAAAGTGATAAACAGCAAAATTTAATATTTGTAACTTTGAAATGGAAGTAGACATATTAGTTGCTTAGCCACTGCACTTCAAAGGTGAATACTACTTCTTCTTGGTAACATTTGTATTATTTAAAAGGGTGAATAATCTACATAGTTTGTGCTTTATTTAACAGAAATTTCCAATAAACCTCATTGCATCCCTTTGAGTTAACTTTGTGTCATGTGACATGAAGGCATCGATATAAGCTTGACAGACAGTGCCAATGCTTACATGTCAGTCTGAGAATTTATAACAAATTACATGCTTAGAGATATTTTTAAACTACTGCAGATTGCCTAGGAAAAAAGTCTTAAGATGTATAATTACACCAGGTGTATCTTTAGATTGAAAACAATCTACTCAGTTCACATAGCTATATCAATTCAATGTTCATACTGACAATTTAAAAAAAAAATTAAAAAAAGGAAACTTATATTGACATTTCCCAACTAGCTTCAGTTAAAATATATCATATGGCAAAGGAAAATTAGATGTGTTACAGTAATGGGTTCACCTTTTCAAACACTGTCTTTAAATAATACTGTTAGCATTTAATAACTGGAAATGATCCATCTCAAATAAATCTCAGGACTGCATGCAGACAAGAAAGGCCCCACCTGAATAGAGAATGAATTGCTTATAAAAATTCTCTCCGAACAAATAATACAACATGGCAAGGGGGGATTTTCACTAGAAGTGCTGATTGATCTAAATAATGTTTTCTTCTATTACTGGGGTTTGCACTGGATTTTTTTGGTCATTTCATTTTTGTGCAGGTCAGGTCCTGCTTACAATTTCTTTGTAATCACTGTACTTGAGATGAAGCATACTTGAAGCAGTCATGTGTGAACTTCCAAGCATTTATTTTATCTTCAATATCTTACTCCCATAATAGAAGAAAAAGAGGCTGAATGCCTGAGAAATAATCAAATTAGTGAAACAGTTATTTTTCAAGGCAGAAAAAGAGTTAATTAGAGGGGGGAGGGGAAAAAAAAAAAAAAGGCAAACTTAATGTGCTAATCAGATAAAATTGTTCCATGTTAAAAATACATTAATACTGCAGAAGACCAGAGAACTCTGTCTCACTTCATTTTGATCTCAATGTACCAGAATTGAATTAGCTCAATTCATCTTCAGTAGCTAACCATCCCAAAAATCAAATCCTGAAAACAGGCTGAGGAGTGAAATGAGCAGATCTTTTGCAGTTAGAGATCACTGTACCTGTGGAATCGTGTTTGTTTACTCTAGCTGAATTTTCATGCTGTAATTTTTCCTCTATAAAAACTTATTTGCTTTCGGGATATGTGAAAGGAGTTTGATTTTGAGATGGAAGGGTATCACAAGACATGGCATCAGTTAGTACCGGTAGCAGTATTTTCAATAGAAGGGCCTTCATAAGTATCCTCATTTTGAGTGCTGCCCATTTTCCTGGCAAGGCCATGTTGTGTGCTACTAGAGCGCTCCAGGACAGTTTACACTGTTGCCACCTAATACGTTATCACCCAGGAAATGTTTGATTTAGATTATTGCACCAGGTACTCCCTACAAAGTAACCACAAAGGCATAGTCCACTGATTAATAGGATGCCTTCTGTTGAGCTTTCCAAAATGATTCATGCATTATATTCAACTATCTGTTTCAAAGACAGGTCCTGGCAAAAAAGTCAGTAACACAGCTTTACCAAAGTCATGTGTACAGACTATTAAATGTTTAGAAAATGCTGGGTGTGAAAGGCCAGAATTTTGAAGCAAATGGACATATGCCATACAAATGTTAAAGGCTCACAGGGCTTGGAGACCATTCTTTTGGAGTTCATATTTTTCTGCTCCAAAGGTTTCACACCACAGATGAACTCTGAATTGTCAGTGTATTTGAGGTAGAGGCCCATAAAAGTTTTACAGCTGAAAAAGGCCAGAATTAAACAGGATGTTCACATTTCTGACAGAACTCGATTGGCAACAAAAGGGCTGGGCTTACATTTTAAAAAAACCCTGCTAGTAAAGCTTAAGCCTCCACCCAGAAACCTGAGAAAAGTAAACTAAATTAATCAACTTCACCTGCTTAATCAGTTTTCCTCATTCATCAGCACAAATCAATCAGCCTAAAAAGCACTAGTTTACAACAGGAAAAAAGAACAAAACATAAAAACAACTGAACATATTAGGGACGTATACATAGTGCTTGAAGTCAAACTTTAACCATTTTTGCATTTCTCTGCTGGATCTGGCCAGCTGGTTGTCTTACTCAGAGCAGGGCCTGGCTCTCTAAATAAGCCCTGCAGCACTGTTGCTTGCAGTTTGTCTTATTTTACCTTTTAGGCCAGAACATACATGGCAACGGGAACTAACAGTCTCTTTGTATACAGGAGGCTCTTAAACAGTTTCTTCTCTAAATCCACAATTTCTGGCTCATGAGACACTCTAAATATTCAAGTAACTTTTTTTAACCTGCATACAAATTTTGCCTTCTGATTCTAGAAATTATTGCCTTGTATTAGGGTCATCTTTCACCCTAGGTTCTCCTAAGCATAGTTAATTACTCCAGACTTTAACACCTTTTTTTAAACAGCTCTCCACAATATGTCTCTTGATGAAATAAAATAAAGCAAACCCCTCTCCATCATAGTAAATCTATGCATGTGAAATAAAGGTAGTTCAGACCTGACCAAGGGTTCCTTCCATTTGTTGACCTTTTCCTACAGAGGGTAATATCAGCAGCAAGTTTCTCCTCTTGAATCACCTTCTCTTCTGGCCTCCTTTGATAGAGGAACATCAGCGTTTCATGTGCTTTGTCCTGTAGCTCCATCACTGACAGCCTTACAGCCCCCCACCTGCAGCCACACAAGCACTGCTGTGCTTGAAAGGGCCTATTAATACAACAATTTGACACAATAGGTCTCCAACCTGTCTCCTCATACCTTCCTATAAAAACTAACTCAGTGGCTTACAAGTTTCACCTGACTACCATTATAGTGGAGTTCTTTGTTCTCTCTTCAACAGAGGGAGGTATCATACAATATATGGCAGGTGTATAGTATTAACACATTGATGAAAACAATTATTGCAATAGAAGAGATTAAACATGTAATGTTTAGTTAGGCTCAGATCAATGTACTGGGTGAAAAAAACAGTAGCTTCAAGAAATACATTTCTGTAGGTTACTGGTGATAGGCAAGATACCATCATCCACTTAGTGTTTAACATGTGGGTGACTGCGCCAGTAGGACCTGCTGGTGTATTTCTGTCCCTTTTGCAGCTACATTTTTAAGCACCTCTAGGTAACTGGGAGACAGTTGTTACTGGGAGAGGGTTTCCATTCCTCTTGCCCTGGACACGTTCCCACTGGGCCTGTAATCACTTGTGATGAACGGCCAGGCCAGGCCCTGCTGCCTGCCGCTGCCTGGAGGGCACTGCCGAGGGCAGCCACACGTGCCCTGGTGGGCGTCCTGCGGGCAGGGGCTGCCACACGTGCCCTGGTGGGCGCCCCATGGGCTGGGGCTGCCACACGTGCCCTGGTGGGCGCCCCATGGGCTGGGGCTGCCACACGTGCCCTGGTGGGCGCCCCATGGGCTGGGGCTGCCACACGTGCCCTGGTGGGCATCCTGCCCTGGTGGGCGTCCCACAGGCAGGGGCTGCCACACGTGCCTGACACCCCGGCACAGCACGGTGGCTCTGGGCACAAGCCCTGGGGAGCAGACTGGAACCAGTAAGGCACAAGTAAGGCCAGGCTCAGTACACGCATCTGTTTCAACTGGCCGTGTCTGCCAGAACCAGGCACAGGCAGGGGGCCAGCTGCGGGGAGGGGCTGGGGACACCCTGGCAGTGGGAGCTGCTGGCCGCACCTGCCCCCACCC
>NW_009953758.1:2125316-2142109 GCF_000747805.2 Chaetura pelagica
GGGGAGGAGCTGGGGACACCCTGGCAGTGGGAGCTGCTGCCCGCACCTGCCCCAGCCCATCTCCCGGCCTCCCCGGGATGGCCGCGGGGCCGGGAGCAGCCCAGCGCTGTGCCTTGGGCTGGCGGGAGCTGCGTCTGTCCCTGCTCTCAGAATGGCTGGGGCGGACGGGCTGGGCCCTCAGGGACCCGAAGGCACTGGGGCCTGCACGGGGGACGTTCCTTCCCTTAAAGAAATTGAGCAGCTCCTGAGCACTGGGCGGCCTTCTTGCAACCACGTTGATGAAGTATGGCCCAATCTCTTCTTAGGAGATCTGTAAGTACAGCTTTGTAGGCACACCTCTGCCATACCTTCTATCCCTTAGTATGCCTCATACATCCAGCTTTAACCAGCTCATAGTTTTGCTGTTGCTGTCATTTACACTGCAGACAACACGGTTCCTGAGATAAAATTATTACTAAGCTGGTACTTGCTTCTTGTTTAGAAGAAATGCACAGGTTGATGCTCCAGCACATGGCTCGGGAGATGCAATCCCAGGGCTTCTGCTCCATGAATGTCTCTGTGCCCATCTCAATTTGTTTGTGTTTGTCTTTTCTTCAGAGTAACAGCTCACAACAGATTTGTTCTGTGGAAGATGGGTGTCACCCATGTTTTAAATGCTGCCCACGGCACCGCGTACAGCCATGGAGGCCAGGACTTCTATGGAGCAACCATTGATTACTATGGTGTACCAGCCCATGACCTCCCAAGCTTTGATATAAGCCAGTTCTTTTTCTCTGCAGCACAGTTTATCCACAACGCCTTGAACACGCCAGGAGGTACAAAATCATAATTGGTTGCATTTTTATGCAAGTTGGCAGCCTCTCATAACAGCTCAGCTCCATAAGCTCAGGGGTAAAGTCACTACATGGTCTCCTGCCAGCTACTGGTCACCTGCACAATGTGTGGCAGGTGGGGGGAGTGATGGGTACAGCTAGATAGGTGCAGCTCTAAGTAGGTCCCAAAAAGCTGATGATAGAAAAGGGGTGAACAGTGCAGGAGAAAGACAGGGGCAGAGGAGAAAGGAGGCAGAATAGAGAAAAATATCTGGAAGGAAAAGCTCGTTCAAAAAGCAAAAACATACATTTGAAATGGATATCTTCTTTTGAGACCCTCTTATAGCAACTGTAATTGTAAGAATAAATTAATAAAGAGACAAAAGTCCTGATTTCTACAGCCACAAACTGGATGAAGAGGCTCATATATTGCAGCTGAGCTTCAAGTGTGAACAGGGCCTGCAGGGCTGTGCCCCCAAGGATAAGATTTACCTTTAGCCAAGATGATTTATGGCATGTTGCACAAGAGACTTAGCTTCCTGGCACTGCTGCAGTAAAATACTAATTAACCTGTATTACATAAAAGACCATCTCTTAGCATGAGTAAACTGGCATTAATGGATCTGTCTCAGTCTGTATCACAAGTTCTGCTTTCAAAAGAGAATTACAGTCGCAGCAAATTGCCTTATTACACAACAGTACTAGACCAGTCCATTTTCTCGGTGGCTACTGTGTTAGTGCCATCCTTTCAGGCAAGATTTTAGCATTATTCTTCACCTATGTAAGCCCCTTTGAAACCAGCGTGTGATTTTCCTTTTGCTTACAATGGAACAACTTCATCACTTCAATGGAGTTTTCTTTTATTTACCCATGTTTCTGAGATCAGTTTGGGATCTCCTGGCACTTCTCATACAAATGAGTTTAACAATTGCAAATTAGACTTAATGGACAGCAATTCATGTGATCTGTCAGAAGAATTATTATTCAATTATTTTGAAGAAATACATCATCTTTGCAGTGTTACTCTGACCAAGCTGGAGAAGGCAGAAGGGCTGTGCCTTCCCCTTTAATTCATCTTCATCCATGATACTGCTTCTCTTCCACAGTTATAATTTTTGTTTTATGTTTTTGTTTGTTTTTCTAAAACCAGCTAAAATTCTGGTACATTGTGCAGTTGGAGTAAGCAGGTCAGCATCCCTCGTCCTAGCATATCTCATGATAAATCACCACCTCCCGTTGGTTGAAGCCATCAAAACAGTGAAGGAACATCGATGGATTTCACCCAATCGTGGCTTTCTGAAACATTTGCAAAATCTGGATGTTCAGCTACGGAAAAAGAAGGATGGCTGAAAGGGCAAACCCATTTACATTCACATTTCTGAGTTTCAGTCTTCACTGCCGTTGTGCATATACAGCTTCCAATGATCAATGCATGCTGAAAAAATGAAGAAAATTACACCTCAAAGAGAAAAAAGTCAACAGAACTGTAAATGGATTAATTCTGGTAGCTCTGTTGCTCCAAGACCAGTACAGCCAACATCAGCACAGTAAGCACTGTGTGCTGCAGAGCTGCTGTGCCTGGCACGGTGCTACCAGATGCCTTCACTAGAGTGGTCAAGAAGGACCAAGTTTGTTCCTGGTTTGTGCTAACGCCAGAGGCAAGTTCAATAATTCCATCTAGCTGCACAGTATGTTTGAGTCCCCTTTACTTGGGAGTGTGACATAACCAGCTTACTCAGTCTGGTTACAGTTCTCATGTGCGTGTTCTCATATGAAAAGCTTCTTGTGTTTCAGGCCTGGTGATGTGGCGAGGGCAATTTCTGAAGAGCCCAGGCACTGCTACAGACACATTCATCTTTCACTGGTCTGCCAAATATTGCAGTGCTACAGAAAGCTGTGACAGCCTGACAGCAGAATAAACTTTGGTGCAGCTCTCTCTGCAGTCTGCGGGTCAGCAAACGCACCAACCTTTTCTTGTGTTAATATATTTTCAGCAAGATACTGCATATTATGTAGCATATTGAAGACATTAAAAAAAAGTCAGATCTTCAAAGCATTTTGTAAGCTTGTACTCATTTCACTCTCCCTCCAAATTATCCCAAATCAGTGTAAGTGACTTTGAATCACCTCTGGTTTAACATCAGGTAGGAACTTATTTAGCTTACATCAATGGCTAGACTTAATTGATACAAATTAGTTTTAAGCTGTTTTGAAGACACCACTTTTCCTATCGCCTGTTAATCAGTACTTGAACCAATGTGATTTTTAATACAGCAACAGCATTTGAAATTCATACATAAACCTCCCCTGCCAGATTAAGTAAATAAATTTCTGCTTGTTTGTTTGCATTTGAAGCATCAGTTCTGATAATTTTCCTCTCTACTGGAAGAGACTGGCAAGGTTAGAAGACTTAAATAATAGTGATTTTTGAGTTGAACCTCTTTCTTTCCCAGATTCCTGTTCTCCTTAATTCTTGGTTATGACATGAATGCTGATTCTGCCTAGCACTTATGGGAATACAGAAATACCTCCCTATTTCAGTGTACACAAATGTTTTGCAAAATAAGCATATTTAAGATCCTTTCAGAGGTCTATTTGACTGTCTGTTCAGATTTTCCTCTATCTTGCCAAAGAGCTCCACTAACGAGAGAAAGAAAAGAGATTAGAGTGTAAAAAGATCACACAGAAAATCACATTTAAAACCCAACAGTGCTAGGATAATCTTTATACCTCACAAAGCAGCAGAGTAGTGGAGGAGGAGCTGAGTTTGCTTTGAAGTTCTTCATTAGAGTTAACTTGGATTTATATGAGTTAATATTTCATTATAATTTATACTTCATTCACATTACAGTAGGTTTTAGTCTGGAAACCTTTTGAAGACATGGCATTGAAAAATCTGAAATTCATGTGAGTGAAATAATGCATCTTAATGGCATTAGACTGAGCAAAATTAGACATGTGTGAGCAAGATTAATGGAATCTCCCATCAGGATATTGCTTTGCATGCCCCTGAACATCTGTCTCACAAAACCACAGCTGTGAAAGCTGCTCCTGTTGTAAATCAGTACCTGCTCTCAGAGATACTGCTCATCCTGGGAGAGTATTGTTTCACCAGGGGTAAAGAAGAGTACAGCATGAAGCCAAGTTGGTGTGGCATCTATGCCACCAGTGACATGGTAGTGATCTTGTACAGCACAACTTATTTGCCCCAGTAGAGGGAATGGATTAGTTAGAAACTTTTCAAGGGCACTGGCAAATCACAGATGGGTTTTTCATCTCTGAAGCTAGTGTTGACTGTATTTTCTGCCTGCCTATATTGTTTCCGTCCTTACAAAGAGTTTAACTTTGGCTCCAAGTCTGCTCAGGGAAAAATATTCCAGCTGACATAAGCAAAAGCAGTAGAATTAGTCCTGTAAATTCTTAAAATGGAAAAGAGACCTGTAACTCACACCACCCATAGTTCAGGTCATGATGTGATGAGACATTAGTACTTCACTGTTTTCCACTACCAGTGAGAAAAATTGTATTTCAAATATTGGTTTAGAAAGTTAGGCCCAGGAACCAGAACAAAAATATTGCCTCACCAGTGGCACTTTGTTCAGAAAATGCACACCTGTCAACAGGGTCTACACAACCCAGGAGACTAAAGGCAGTGAATGTTAACTCCTAACTGAGGGAGGATTCCATTTTTAAAGATATTTAAGTATCTAAAGGTAAGCTGAGTACCTGCAGAGCTGCCAGAGCACTTAGGTTTATGCAGCAGTGCCTATGTAGCCTCCAGGGAACCCCCAGGAACTGTCAGTCCTGGAGATCCAACCTGACCATCTCCTGTGAAAGAGACACACAGTCTTTCCTGCTCCATGCTTCCCTTATCACAGGGTCCTTCCTCAATCTGTTCTTAATTCCTTTATCTATTTTAAACTTTTTTTTTGTGTTAGTGTTTAGCTGAAGAATGCATCTGACATAACTCACAGGAGAGGGCATACTCAGGAATCATCTCCTCCCATGAAAAAGGGCTATGCCAGAAAGAAGAATTAGGCATTCTCTGGAGAGGATCTGAAAACCAATTTGTTTGTTCCTTTAAGATAAATTTTCTTCTAGATCCAATTCCTGAGCCACCTTACCAAGCAGATAATGAGTGCTAGTGCAGAAAGCACAGTTAAAGGGACTCTCCCAGCTACAGCTGTGGAAGACTTAAATCCGCTTAAAGCAATCACAAAACCACAGTGTCATCTGAAGGGAGCTATATAAAATTCCAGCAGAAATTTCCCTTAATTTTTATTTAAATGAAGATGAAGTCAACAGAAAGCAGGTCTGAAACAAGAGGAAGGGGTTTAGGTGAGCTTTGTAACACCTTGCCACTGGATGCTGCAGAGGAAAAAGCCCATAAACATTAAGCGGTATCTGGAAAACATCACAGAATAGAAATCCATTTGGGGTTAAAAGATACTTAGAAACTGGAATCCAGATCTGGAAGTTCATGAGCTGCAGCCAGCTAGAAGATGGAAGAGTGTTAGACAGCAGCATAATTAATGCTTGTGAGTTCTTATTTTCTGTAGGCATCCACATACAGCCAAAGTCAGATGCAGGATGGTGCGCTCAATGGACCTTTGGTGAGGTCCAGGACAGCTGCTCTCATGTCTTTATTTTGAACTCCCTTGTAAGATGAGCTGTCCCTTCTTTCCTGGTAGCTTATTATTAGAACTGTGTCACGAGGCATTTGGGACTGTGTCTCTGTTGCATTGACTGACATTTCCTTCATGGGTAGAGGTCAGGGCTGTCGGGCACAGCAATATGGGGAGGGGAGCAGCAGATTTTCTTGCATAAGATTTGCTTTATGCAGACTTTCAGTTTTGGTGGCTTTTCCCCGTTCCATCAGGGATGTATCTCAGAGCTAATCTGGGGAGGCATCAAGCCATGTGCCATATTTAGAGACAGCCACCTGCTTGGGAACATCAAGCAGCAGCAAAGAGCACTCTTCAGCAAAAACAACTGAAACTTGCCTGCAGATTCTGCAGTAGTGGCATCCAGCAGGCTCTCTCCTGCGTAAATCTGTGGGTGGCCATCAAAGGGGTCCACCCAGGAATGCTCTGAGCCTGGCACTCCCTTTGCCCAAAAGCTGCCAGAGATTTTGGACATCTGCAAAGTGACATTAAATCACATGGGTGAAGAGTGGCCTAATCTCTAGACAGGCAGTATGTAAGCATTATTTGAGGCTGAGCTGTTCTGAAGGGCTGAGAAGTACAGTGCTAGTTAACATATGCTGTCCAACCACTTTATTTAGTTAGCGTTGTTAGACTTATGATTAGCATAGAAGAAAGCAAAAGGACTCTGCATTAAAGAAAGAACCTACAGAACAGAATACAAGTAATTAAAAAGAGAGCAAGATTATAACTTTTTGTTGTTTTATAGTTATTCAACATCTAGATTTTATAAATGCTGCAACATTTACCATATGAAGCACAAGACAGACTCATGATCCTGAGTAGCCTTAAAATTGAACTACAATTGGTTTTACCTTTTCCTGTTTAAATTTAACTGGAAAAATGAATAGAAATTTTCACATTAAAAAGAAAGTATTCCCATTTTTGCTGTTTCCTTGATTTGCAATTGAATTTTCTGAAAAAATACATGGATATTCTGAATGACAGAAGACTTCACTGTTTATTTCTCAAACATATGCAATGGTTGTTTCACTCTGGAGCATGGAGAAAGCACAGTCATCAGTCATCTGCACTCAGCATGCCTAGTGCCCAATGTTCTGCCAAAACAAGTTCTTTTTATCACGAACAGTTTGCAAACTTACTGAAATATCTGGGAAGTGCCATTACAATAAATTCTAAATAAGAGAAACAGAAGGAACTAACAATCCTTTGGCTAACTGTCCATTGATTACAGCTAAAAGAGGACATTCTTTTAGCTACAAAAAAGGACAGACTAAAAGTGAGCTAGATGATGTTGAGGAAATGAAATAAGATATTGCAGCCTGCTTCCTAATCTTACTTAATTTCTAATCAAAAGTGTCACACCCTGCAGATGAGAACAGTACACAGCGGGTGGCTGTCCACCACCAGGCACTGAGCAGCCAGAAACATGATTGTGCTGGTTTGGCTGTGGTTGGGGAAAGGCAGAAGCCAGCAAAACATGCAGTACTTCAGTGAGCTTCTGCCTTGATGATAAGAGGGAGAAACCAACCTTTGCCCTTCTAGTTAAATCTCATAACTAAACTTGGAAATTAACTTCTTTATTAGAACCCTTTGGAAAAACAGAGGTTTGCAGAACTGAGCCCAACACATATTAAAAGCAAAGATTAAAGAATCTATAAAAATCACTGAAATTGTATTGTCTTATCACCATCACTGGATTTTAGATATACTTCTAAGTGCAGTTTTAAGATATCCTTTTAACGCCTGTGGGTACATATGCTACAAATAATTCTTGAGTATTTATTTTCAATCACATTCTATCGGGGAAAAAAAATGAATGGTGGGAGAAAAATGTTTAGATAACAACAGTGTGTACATGTAGTAAGGAAAAGATTAACTTTAAGAACATTCAGCTAGCAGGAATAAAAACATAAACAGGTTTATTTGCAAATGCAACGGTTGATCACACATATTGAGCTTAAATACAAAGAGTTACAAACTGCAATCAGTGAAACTGGAAGCTTATCAGGTCCTATAGATAGAATGTTCTTTACTCTGCCAAATCAATAAGACAAGGATCAACAACACCTGAGAATAAGGTTTCATGGGATCTTCCTGAGGTGTGAATGGGGAAGAGGGAGAGCATTTACATTTAGGACCCAATCCAGTACTCAGTGAAGTCAATAAACACAAGATGTTTCTGTTACTAAGTGAACCTGTGCCAGCATCAGCACTTGTGCCATAGCTAAAATAACCCGAATCACTACCATCAGTTGTCACTGCTTGTTTCTGTGGAACCAGTTATGTGCAGTTTCTGAGGAGCTACTTGGAAATTAAAAATCTATCTAGAATTAAAGCTGTAGTTTCTAAGACACATTTCTCCTTATGACTATTATCAGAATTTTGATGGTCAGCCTTTTAAAATTAGTTTAGTATCTCTAGTAAAATAAAGTAGGGATGGCTGACTTCACATGATGTCTTTGATCCTGGGAGAGATCGCTGGGAGGAAGGACTTAGAAGTCATCAAAAAACTAATTATTAAATATTTGTCTGACTGTCAGCTATTGCTGATACTCAAGGCCAAGACCTTTGTGTTCAAAGGTAAAATATTTTTTAAAGTGCTACATAATAAGCAGCTGAGGGCACAAGATGTAAAATGTCTTGCAGAAATCAAACTCCATGCTGAATTTTAAGCAGGCATGTTTATCAGCTGGAGTTTAGCCAGATTAGCAAGCTACTACCACTGTAGCAAGAAATATCATACAATTATATGCTGAGGCAAAATGGTTACAAGCTCTGCTAAAACCTTTGTTCTTTCAACATACATATCTTATGTCCAATTATAGGAAGACCTGAGATACCTTGTGAAGTGAATTTTTATAAGGTGTTTGGGCCAGTCATGCCCAATGCCTTTGTAGTCAAAAGGAGCCTGTAACACTTATTAAATTTACCAGAAGTTCTAGACAGGAAATGGTCTGTACAGAAATGAATTTTTCTGCATCTATTATGAATATATTCAGGAATCACAATGTTTTACCTTTATTTTACTACATTACTCTTTCTTACACAACAAGTCTCAAAGCATGGGGGGCACTGGGCTCTGCACACAGGAATACGTTACAAGGCAACTGGATACATTGAGCTGTTTTTTGTCGTGAGCTTTTGTACATGACTTTCCACAGCTCCATAGTCCATAACAAGGAAGACCTGAAGAGGCTTGGTGTCAACCATGCACTGAATGCTGCACATTTTGCATGGGCAATCAAAGGATACCAAACTGCCCATTACCAGGAAATGCAATACCTGCAGAGGACTTAATAGACTTGATTGACTTTCACCTCAGCTTACATTTCTGTTCTCTGAGTACATTCACAAGGCTCAATGGTGAGTCCTTCTGGTGGTAAGCCACTGCTCTTAGGCAGCACGGTCATTAAGCAGTCACAAATTACTTTAGCAGCATTAACTGAACCTGACTCAACCACTTGGGTAAGCCTAATTATCTACTTACAGACATTGTCTCAGTTGGCAGGTGAAGCAGGATCCTGAAAGATAAGGAGTAACCCACAAAAACTATGTGCACATCAGTGGCAAAGATCACACATGATACACATCAAAGTGCATCTTCTGCAGCAGGAGAGAAAAAAAAAGCCCACCACTCTAAAAGGGAATTATGCTGTGTTTTGGTGATTGGAGAGAAAGATTCTGAGTTCTTACTCAAAAAAATTATTTTTTAAAAGTTTTTCTATACAAGACAAAAATTGTTTCTGTTTTGAAAAAAAAGCTGCAAGGTGCTATTGTATGTAATGCCAATGAGCCATTTACAAAGCCTAACACCATGTGTTTTCCTCTCTTTCTGGACTCGGAAGAAAAAGTGTTTCTTGATTTATGAAAGGGATGAATGTAATACCATGGAGGCTACTTTATCTCAGCTGCTGTAAATTGGATCTCAGAGATGACATGAGATGAGATGCAAGCGAGACAGAAGTACAAACATATGCAATCTGTGACCACGGTGCTATCCCATGCAGCCTGCAACAGCACCACATGTATTCATTTCTGTTTTGAAGGGAAAATCTTTGTTCACTGTATTCTTGGAAAAAGCAGATCTGCTTCCCTTATGCTGGCTGATCTTCCATCATATTCCTCTGGGCAATGGCATCCAAAGAGTTATCCAGTAGCGAGCAATTTCATCAAGCTGAGTGTTCCTGAAACACCTGCAGGATTTAGACATTGAACTGAGATACAGTATACATCTATGTAAACACTTACAAAATAAATTTAAAAAAATAAAATCAAAGTGACAGTAAGAAACATTAGACAGACAATCCAAATATGACATAAAAATGAAAGGAACATGACCTAAAGCTTTGACATCAAACCTAGCTCTCCTCTCTGTTTCCCTTCTGGCTGGAGGGTTTCCAAATTTTGTATACTTCGGTCACTTCTCTGTCATTTGGCTAAATGGAAGAAACAAATGTGCTAGATACTCCTCTAGGATGTGTTCCCAGTTTGTTGTCGATTCTGCTCATGTAAACTCATAAAACTCAACTCCAAGAGAAAAGAAGCCTCTGTTTAAAGTTAAAGCTCATAAGGATATCTCTGTACATAAAAAGATGGTAACCTTTTTTGTTCCATTGGGATCTACAAATTAAAAGGTGAGAAAATGTTGAAGTCCAACATATACAAGAAGTTACCCAGATTGGGGGCAGAACTTTCCATTCTGGTGACAATATGTGCTCATGGCTTAACTTGATGGTTGTGGCTTTTCCGAAGTACTTTTATCCCACCATGCCCTCTGCCCAGATCTATCTTATCTTTATGGACCTGAGATTTACAGCAAATGTAATACATTTACAACCATAAATTAGCCTTCTTTTCATGCTCAGAACACCCCATTCCCACCAAGTTTTCTTTATACAAATAGTGCTGTGTCCCTAGTGCTGGTGAACACAAAGAGCCGAATTAATTTTACGGGAATATTTCATGAAGGAGCTGGTCTTTCAACCCTATTCTTCTTGCTCAGAAGAAAAGTTTCTCCCAGTACCCTGTCTTCTGTCACTGTCTCACAAATGAAAGAGGACTGTAAAGATGAAATACCAATTAGACTTTTGAAATTACTATTCAAATTGACAAGATAAGCTTGCGTAGAAGAACTATCCTTGCGTAGTTCTCATCTTAGAGCAGGTCCTGGAAAAGAAGTAATAGCTTCAGACTTAAATCCTAGACATGCAGAAGTAAAATACCTGGGGAAGGATGCTGTTGGCAGTTCCAGCATCTCAGCAGAACTATATAACATTTTTCAAGAGCTTACTTGCATCGTGTGCACATTTCCATGCAAGACAACACTGTACAACATTGGAACACCAACACCGGGGCAAAATTAATACTTGGGGAAACTCCCACCAAAAACCAGTGATGCAACCCAGGGCTAAATTTACCCGCTTATTTCTGAACAGAGAAGTCTGCCAAGGATGGTATGGCCTAACAGGCATACAGAGCTGGCAGGCTCCCAAGTGTCAAAATAGAACCAGCATCACCGGCCACGTACATCTTGTGCTTCGCAGGCGAGACGCAGACAAGAAAAACAATCAAGTTGTCTGGTGGAAAAAGCAGCTTCCCAGGATCGCTGCAGCCACGGTGTAATTGTGATCAATCTGCATTGGCAAGTATCAGCTTTCCGTGTGTGTTTCACCTAACGAAGGCTGCCTGCAGAGAGCAGCTCAGGCAGGTTGATGCATGCTTGTTATCGCCTGTGTAAATATCTCTGCCGTGTGTTATTGTGGCACAAAGCAGCTGGACCATTTGAAAATCATTTAAAAAGCACTATAAAATTAGGGCTCCAGTGCTCTCATTTTATTACTTTCATGAGCAGCCATTGCCTAGAGAGAAATTATCCTCTTTATTTTCAAGGCTAAAGGTTCTTTTAACATTCATCAAAATCAAAGTGCACCCTTGATATCACATTGAGCTGTTACTTATCTAGTACAGACTCTTTACCTTCTGCATAATATCACATTTGAGATCTCAGTTCTTCATATAAAACTCATTTCATTGTGTCTGCTGTTGTTTTCACCAAGTGAATTTGAATGGTTTCAGGAGAGGCTGGCTGATGCCCTGAAACATATTCTTTCTATGATTCCTATTTTTTAAAAATTTTATTTCCAGAACAATAGCCCAGAGTGTTTTTGTTACTGATCCTTCTATAGAAATGGTCAATTACCTCTTCTGGCAATGAATTTGCACAGACCAATTAAGCACTGTAAGCGAAAGATTTTCGAGGGCATAAATAGTACTCAGGTGCATAATCTGATAGACTTTCCTTTCTGCCTTTGAAAAATCTCTCCCCTCATAAATAAAAAAGTCTTTGATAATTTTGTTTTGTTTTTTTTCCATTCTTGTTTTTACAGACAGCTTCTTCACTAAACTCAGGAAAACGGTGAGTGAAGTAAAGCAGCATGACAAAATGCAAGCAGTACAAACAGAAAGCCATTCTTTTTAGAAATAAAAAAGAAGTGCAGCTGAATCAACCACACTTAAAGCTCAGATCTGAAGGGCTTAGGAAGAGACACTGCATGAAATCCTCAGCCACAGAGGCTGCAAGTGGGGATGGCAAGGTCCCCAACACCCTCTTTTATGCATCTCAGGAAAACAACTGTTTTCCTCTGTGGTGTTTAACCTGCCCGAGGTTTATAGAAGAGACTGGTCAACTTATTATCCAGACTTCAAATACAGACTGAAGATAAAGAGTTAGAAAGTCATAATTGTAGCTGTGTTCTCATTATTCTCTCTTTGATCAGGATTTTGTCTTTATTTCCTCTGGGAGTAGCAGGCTGCATTTCTGTGCCCAAAGGTGGCATGTTTCAGGTCTCCGCAAAGGGGGCTGGTTGGTGCTAACAGACCATGATGTGAAAGCATGTGTAGCCAGGTAGGTGAGCTGTAAAGTCAAGATGCAACATCTACACAAGAGGTAACTGGCAGAAAGCAGGCTGCATGTGTGTGAAGAGAGCCTCGCCACCACGCCAGCACCTCTGCAAGTAGGGAGAGTTTTAACTGAGCTTTTAGCCATAGAGGTTGGGCCTGTCACCACCCAATTTGTGATTCAACAGGATGCTTATGTTAACAGGGGGATGAAATGGAGTTATTTGGTGATCACAATTATTTTGCACCCTAGGAAGGCAGAAAATGGGACAGGCATAATCAGCAGACCCTAACACAGTCTGTTGTCCCCACAGATGAAGAAAGTGGGACAGGGATTTAGTAAGAAAGCACCTCAGTTCTGTGGCATATTTTCCTTTCCTTTTCCAATAGTCAGCAAGCTAGTGAGCACCTTCCAGTGTCTGACAGTCCCAGAAATGGATTAAAGGGCCCAAATGAGCTGACCTAGCTCTGGGCTCCTACATTTCAGCCCAGATTTTATCTTTTCTGTTAGGATGCCTCACCCCTGGGAGTGTCCAAGGCCAGGCTGGATGGGGCTTTGAGAAACCTGGTCTAGTGGGAGGTGTCTCAGCCCATGCAGGGGGGTTGGAACTTAAGGTTGATCCTTAAGGTCCCTTCCAACCCAAACTATTGTATGATTGATCCTATGGCTGATCCACCTAGTCTCAGCCCTTATCTGTGGCAATGGTCAAGAGTAAGCAGCACAGCCAAATTTGGTGTAGCCCTCCCAAGACCTGGTCCAGCACCCCAGCTGTGCAGGAGCTTCCTCCCTTCTGAACTCATCTGTGCAGATGCTTTTTCCCCTCTCAGGTATATACACTTCACTCAAGAGAATATAAACTGAAAACTCCACAAAATCCTTCCCACCCAGAACTTTCATATTCTTGGACATCCCTGATTTGCCTTTGTTTTGGGGATAAACTACCTGTGCTGACCTGTTTCTCACTACTGCCTTCACTAAAAAGTATGTAAAATTAACATCTGAAGTTAATGCTTCAGTGTTGAAAGGGAAGGATTCTCCTTTCAAGCATAGAAGGGGAGCAGATGTCTATAGAGTTTTTTTTCCTCCACAGACACATACCTACTGAAACCTCAATGTTTAAAGGGTATGTGCTTGCTCATCTCATGTGCAGAGCAGGATTAAACATACCCTGGAGGTGCTTTGACCTAGGTGATCAGTTATTGGAAGCCTGGGAAAAGGACCTAGGTTCTAGGATGTCCTGGATAAGCAGATGCTAAATAATGTTGTGCTCTGTTAAACCTATTCATTTTCAGAAAATTTAATCTACTTCTGAATAGCAGGTGGGGTCCCTTAACTCAGAGCAAGGCAGCCAAAGGGCAAAAGAAAGCTCCTGGATGCTGGTATTGCCAGCAGCTGCAGAGCTTCCATCACTCACTTTCCTTGTAAGATAAAGATGATTCCTGCTGCTAACCACAGAACCAAGCTGGAAAGAAAGTTATTTTACCAAAAAGAACAGTATAATGAACAATACCTTAGAAAGCCAAGTAGAATCCTGACGGGGGTAGGTATGAGGGCACTGGGGTCTGAGATTCATCTCAAGGAGCAAGGGTGTTCCTGCCCAGGTGATGCCCATCTATATAATCACTTGTTTTTCCTCATTGTCACAACAGTTGAAAGTTGTCTTAAAGATTTTTCTTTTGCTTCTTCAATCCTGATCCCTTGTCATCCTCCTCCTTGCTGCCACTGTGAAATGAATATTGGGTCACAGTGGCAAATGTACTCCTAGCCTGGGATGCCCATGTTTTATTCAATATTTAGTGCTGGATATGGTGGAAACTTGACTCATAAGACAGGTGGAAAAGGTGCCACGTGAACTAAAAGCAGGCTGGCAGCCCACTCCACCTCACAACTCCCACCAGCTGTGGCAGCCAGCACAGTGCCACAGGGACCAAGACCCCACAGGGACAGGGACCCCACTGCTTGGACCCCCGGGGTCTGTCTGCACAGCTCTGCCATTCAGAAATAACTCCTACCACCTGATAAGCACCTGGTAATTTTCACTGATTCCAAATAACTTTGTCAAGTTTTCTTCACTTTATTTTTAAGAAGGATACAAGGTAAACATCACTCTGGATGGGGAGGAGGAGTAAAGTGGTCGGTTAACTCAAAGCTCCCGACCTGTCTGATTATTGCAGATAGTTTGATGTACACACTCAGGTCAATACCAATTGAATTCACACAGTGCACTTCACATTTTTCATCCATCCAACCAGTGCCGTTTCTAGTATCTCAGTAACAGTTCCCTTTAAAGGGCAGTCATGTGTATACTATGTATTTTTAAATCATTCAAGATTGCTTTCTTCTGCCATCTTCTGGCAATATGAAAAATCACAGCGTTTCAGTAGCAGCAGTGTTGCTGTGCTGGTCTATAGGCAAGAGTTGTCAGTAAAGGCAGTGTATAATTAAATTGGTTGGCATAACTGGAAAAAAATAGAGCCCTTATTGCTTATTTGAAAGCTTGCCTAAGTCTTCCAGCTCTACCAGTTGATCTAGTAGCAGTGGCTCGGGTGTTATCCCAGGGTAAAACACCTATTTTGTGGACCTTGTGTTTCTTGAATGTCTGTAATGGCAAAGGAAAGTTGCACAACATGAGGCTTTATCATTTTATAACAGGACTTTGTCAAGTGTATCCTAAATATTTCGAAGAAAGTACTTTTTGCCAGTATTGCTCTTGGCTCTTTATGGTTCCTTGACAAGACATCTTTTTTTTTCTATGAAACCACAGGAAGATCCTGCCTGATAGGCAGGTAAGGATTTTCCTTCTACTGCAACAACTTCGTAGGTCAAGCGGGGTTCTCCTCCCCCTCTACTCTGCCCTAGTGAGGCCACATCTAGAATATTGTGTCCAGTTCTGGGCCCCTCAGTTCAAGAAGGACAGGGAAGTGCTTGAAAGAGTCCAGCACAGAGCCACAAAGATGATTAAGGGAGTGGAACATCTCCCTTATGAGGAAAGGCTGAGGGAGCTGGGTCTCTTTAGCTTGGAGGAGACTGAGGGGCAACCTCATCAGTGTTTACAAATATGTAAAGGGAGAGTGTCAGGAGGATGGAGCCAGGCTCTTCTCAGTGATGTCCAGTGATAGGACACAGGGCAATGGATACAAGCTGGAGCACAGGAAGTTCCACGTAAATATAAGGAAAAACTTATTCACTTTTTCACTGGAACAGGCTGCCCAGAGAGGTTGTGGAGCCTCCCTCTCTGGGGACATTCAAAACCCGCCTGATGTGTTCCCGTGTGACCCACTCTAGGGGAGCCTGCTCTGACAGGGGGGTTGGACTAAGTGATCTTTTGAGGTCCCTTACAACCCCTAACATTCCGTGATTCTGTGTAACTATTTCTTTCTGATCTGTCAATGTAAACATCACAAATCATGTCAAAGCACCTTGCATTATTTGCTTAATTATAAAAACCTACCACTTGCCATATTTTGTTTTAAAAGTACGTAAGATTTAGATAAGATTGAATTATGATTTCTGGGGTTTTCCCCCCCTCTTCCTACAATCACACAGTGTTTCTTTGTAAATGACTACTTGGGATCCTCACTCTCCTAGTCAGAATAGCTTTTCCAACATAGTTTTGCTAAAAATATAAAAGTAATGTATGATAATTTAAAAAGGAAAAACAAATCCAAAAGGAGAAAATGCCAATATTTCTTCTGAAAATAAACTCACAATTCAAAGTCAGTGAGAAAAACTACTGACAAAATTCCAGCCTGCAAAGAGAACATAAATAAAAGCTCTTCAAAGCTTTGTTCATTTTCACTAGCAGCAGCAAAAATGACTGCTTGGGATGCCAGGCATTGGAGAGAAAGTATGCTGATACTATTTATAGCTCACGGAAGGCTCCCATTACCATTGTACCTCAGAAACTCACAGTCTTCAATGTATTCCTGCTCACAGCAACTTTCTCAAGCAGAGGACAGCCTTCCCAGGGCTGTGCTGGAGGCACCGGGGTTTGCTTTGGGAATATGGACTGTATTTGCAGCCTGCTCCCAAACTGTCTATTATAAACCACCTCCAGCAGGCACAACCTCCAGCAAAGCTTCACTCTTCCCTGCTACCTGTGCTTGACTCACCCTCTTAGGAGCCACAAGGCTGCTGCTTTGCTGGAGGCTCTTCCTCCCAACATCACTCTACCAGCTTTGGCATCCATCTACAGTCCACACCAACACTCAGCAAGAAATGGCACCAGAAAAAACACAGCATAAAACCTGACAAGATAAAGGTGTAAAAAACCACTTCAGACACCTGCTGGCACTTAACAGCCCTTGTTCCTGCCCTGCCTAACCAATTGCACAACGCAAGTGGCACCAACATGCTATCTGGAGAATAGGGCAGAACCACCCTGCTGGCTCCTCGCAGACAGCAGCTGAGGCAGGG
>NW_009953758.1:2142458-2155430 GCF_000747805.2 Chaetura pelagica
CTCTTCCCCACAAGCCAGCAAATGGCAGGACAAGCCCTCCCGGTGACCCTGGAACTGGTCATCTCACAGAGCAGCAAGCATGTCCCCCCTGCCCTTGGCCTCTCATCCATCACAGCCCAGAAACATGGCTGCACTCACTGCTTTACTCATGCCCCCTGACTACGCAGCTCCCTGGCTTCTTGCACTCTGCTTTACCTGGTGCCCCAATACCAGGGAGGAGAAACAGGAAAATCACTCCCAGTTTTGTTTCTTCAAATTCAAGATAAGGAATTAGGAACAAATATTCATTAGACACATAATCAAAAGTTTGCGAGAGAAAGTAAACCCCAGTATAGGTCTTATCTCCTTTTAGCTGTTCTCACACACCTCATCAGTGGTCAATTCCTTTGATTCAACCTATCACCCTACTTAAAAGATGGCTTAATTTAAAAAGTGCATTATTTTAAAGCCAGCAATTAAGAAAACATAAAGAAAAAAAATACTCTGCTATGTCCTAACAAAGCTGAATGTCCCTTGAAAGCTCTGTGATTTTCCTGGAAAAAGTGCCAAAATAGATCTTCCACTGTAGAATTTTGAAGTCTTTTTGCTCTTGATTCCACTGAAAAGAGTTTGTAAAGCTTTGTCAACCTTAGATAAAGGTGCCTTTCTCATATGCACCCTTTCAAGTCAGGCAAGACAAGGAGAGCACTTCACTGCTTATGTTTAAAGTGCAGGGAGAGACAGCTCAAAGATACCACTGCAAAATGACTAAGGAATATCAAAACCCCTTTACTTGTGCCTTCAAATATTCTGAAGTCTTGCAAGCTTGACAGCATTGTCAATTTTACATTGACAGCAGCAGTCAGAGAAAAAAGTCACTTGAGGAGAAAATCAAGAAGAAGGAAACCCCCTTTAATCCACAGTCACACAAATCCATACTGCCTGCAGAAAGGCAAGTGCTTTGGAGCCCCTTTTAATAGCAATATTAACATCCTTGTCTGTCTTTCCTGAAGCTTGCAAAGCATTTCCCTCCCCCCCACCCCACCCCCCATCTTTTAGAACCTAGTGTTTTTGACATCATTGGTGTCAGAACTGCCCATAACTTACACCTATCAACAGCCTGTAACTGGCTGTGACAGCACTCACTGCACTGTTATCAACATCAAGGTCACTTTGTTTTTCTTGCCCTCCAGGCAGAGGCTGCTCAAGGAGGCTCTCTGAGCTCCTCACCAGCCTCTCTCCTCCATTACTGCCGTTATATAAGATTAGGGTGAAGTTTCTACTATTAGAAGCAGTTTGCTGCGTGAGGACTGTGAGATCTCCTGGTTAGAGCACATAGCACAGTTACAGCTGCTGGCAGCAGGACCTAACACTGCAGCTATTTTAAGTCAGGGAGAAGGATGAGCATAGTCAAGATGTGTCAAGACAAGCAGTAGTTTTGTGGCTTTTTAATTCCTAGCCGTGGTACCGTGGGCAGGAGTGCCCCAGAAGAAAATTAAAGGGGAAAGCATCACCACTCTACGTTTGACAGATATGCACAGCCCAGTGAGAAATAACAGTAGGAGCCTGTGGAGGGCAGCGCTGTCTTGCTGAGGATGGTGCACTGAATAGCTCAGAGATACCAGCTGCTAAGGTAATACTTCTTTTTTTATCTCCTTTGAATCTAAAAGCTACAGATACAAAAGCTGTCGCTCTGCCACAGCTATAGCCGGTAACTGCAAGCAGGACTCCCTGTTTTTCCACCCACTGCCCCCATTCTCCAAGCATCAGGCAAGTGCCCCTTCCTTGGCTGTGTGGCTCTGGAACAGGAGGCTTGGGGGAGGCAGGCTGGGGGTTGGAGGCACCATGGAGGTTCTCCCCCCTTGGAAAAATAAAGTCATGGGAAAATGTGCAGATCAGTTAGATTGCAAAGCAAAAGAAATGTTCTCCAGGAGCACTTCCATGAGCTAGCAGCAACATCCTCTCTCCAAAACCCAGCAGGGCACAGGTGAAGGTCCCCCCTTCAAGCCTGAATCCTGCTGTCAGGGCCTTGAGCCTACCTGGGCAAGCTCTGCCTGTTCTGGGGACTTGCCTTGTCCAAGGACAATGGTGGCTGTATTTCCTGGGGTAGGGCTGCTGGCAAGAGCTGTGTGAGAGCAAGCGGTGGGAGGCCTTGCTGGAGCTCCCCAGCTCATTCAGGAGCCCATCTGAGCTCAGACACGTGGGTTTCATCTTCACCTGCGCTGCCTTGCAGCTCTGCCCCTACCTGGCCCCCTTGGCTTCCACCCTCACCTGGGACCTGCCTCACCTCCACAGGGTCTCCTGACTGTTCCAACCCCTGGCTGAGGTTGGTTACCCTCTCCTGCCCTGCCCTCTGACTGCTCCCACTCCTGAAATGGCCTTGCATGTCCCTTTCATCCCCAGATGCTTGCAGATCCTGTGAGGCATTGGTAGGCTGTCTCTGCCCTGCAGCAGCCCCTCCAGCCCCACAGGCAGCCCTGCGTGGGGATGGGAGGACTCATGGAGGAAGAGGCCTTTTGTTCTCCAGCCCAGCTCCTCACAAGCAGAAGTCAGTACCTTCCAGCTCAGTTTGGAGGAGTCAGGGAGCCCCATCATAAATGTGCCAGGCCGGATGTGAACGTAGGTGTCAGGAGGGAGATGAAGCAAAGAAGAGGTGTGAAGAATCAGATTTTCTCTACCCAGTAAAACACGGCTGCTGGCGTAGGGTGAGGGGCATCTGCAAGCTGAGCTGAATGGAGCTAAGCCAAGGGGGCAGCCATGGAGGAGGCTTGCAGGGCTGCTCCAGCTCCTTCCCCACGTTGGAGTTAAAGAGAGGGCTGTGTTTTCCAGAGTCCTCAATCTGGCATCTTTCCTGGGTAATAAATTCTCTTAAAAACCAAACCAAACAGAGCATTAATTGTACATTCTGCTTTTCTCTTCACTCTAGAATAATGGTAATGGCATTAATATAGTGCTGCATTGAACACGTATGTGCAGTGAGGCCGAGGGACCGATTCTGCTTTCCATTATTCAGGGGCACTGCATCTGGTGAGGCAGATCAGGGTTTAAACAGCGAGCAGGAGCAATGAACTTCTGCTGTTTCCCGCTGTTTGAGTGTGGGCAAAATAAAAGGCCATAATATATGGTGCAGTCAGCCAAGAAAGCAATATTGCTCTGCCATGTGCAGGGCCTACACTGAGACGAGTCCAGGATCTCATTTCTGAATTCCCATAGGTGCCTCATTTAAACCATCAGCCATAACCTGCTTCTCATTTTCAATACCACTTGGTATTAGAGCTGCAGTGAACTGCTGGTGAGAGATTCTAATTCCTGCAAACAAGCCCCTGTAGGCTTGCAAGGAAAACAGAGAGTTCCCCTCTCAGTTGCCTGCTAGGTTCCCATCTGGCTGTTTTAACTTTGCTATGGCTTTTAAATGTGCCTGTTTCTGCACACAAGGCTTTCAGCTCTACCTCAAGAGACTCCTGGGTTCTCTTTCTGTCGGATTCTGGCCAAAATGTAGAGACACAGATTGGGTCTTCTTAACAAAAAGGAAGATCAGATTTCACATTACAGTATCTGAAAGATTAATTCCACTTACATGATCATTTCCCTGTGAACCACATTTCTTTCCATCTGGATTTTTCCATGAAGAGGACAAAGAGCCATAGTGTTAAGCACTACCCGAAAGAAAACAGCAAGGAGTATAAAAGATGAATGCAGGGATGGTAGGTGAGAGAAGAAAAAAACTGAGTAGAGAGCAATTTCAAATGCACTGAAATACTGCTTCCTTCCCCCCCCCCCCCATGTGAATGATACCCTGATATCATGCTTTGGTATTTTGAACCATTTAGTTTGTCAGGTTTTGATTCAGGGAATTTAGGATATTTGGCTGCAGGAGCTTTATCATGTTATTGTTATCTAGAGTTTGTGTTATTGTAGTAACCACAGGTCCAGCCAAAATCAGTGCCTTGCTGTGCCCAGGGCTATCAATAATCTTGTGTAAGATCTTGTTGAAACACACCTGTCCTGATCTGGGTTACCATCATAACCACAAGCAGAGTTGTGCCAGCTAGGAAGATGCTAGCAAAAGGGAGAGAGAAAAAAATAACTTAGGGCCCAACTAATGCGCTGCCACAGACTCCTCTTGGGACTTCAGACAATCATTTAATCTCTCTACAACTCACTTTGGTCTTTAGGAGACAAGTTAGCAACCACAGCAAAACAGCAAGAGGCTTTCTGCCTGCTGCAGAAGTGAAAATGGAAATGGCAATTTTTTTTGGGGGGAAAAAAAATGAACTACTTCAAATCTGAAGTATTGGAGTCTTTGTGTTTTTTTCCAGAACTTTGCTGAGTTTTTTTCACTGGAATCTGCAAATGCAACACAAATCTGTTAAATGCTTTAGCCAATTCAAGTCAGTGGGGGTTGTGTGGGTTTTTTTCTTTTCTTTGCCAGAAAAATCTTCAGTAGAAAATGGCAATTGTTTCCAGTGTAGAAAAAAAGAAAGAAAAAAGAAGGAAAAGAAAAAAAAAAAAAAAGAGCTTTGCAGACTGTAGTGCTTAAGTGGCCGGATAATACCAGGGAGGTACAAAACTTACCCAGGCTGTTGCAGATGAGATCCTGGAATGACCGAATCCCTTGGGAACCGTGTCGCTCACAGCCCTTCCTGGGTGCTGCCTGCATCTTAGCAATACTGGCCCCCCTCAGCTTCTGCCTCTGGGGTGGCTCTCAGGAAATCTAAGCCTCTGGGTCTCAAGCTCCAAAGCTCAGAAGTGGAGCCAAGCAGTCCCTGGCCAGCTGGGGTATGCCTCAGTGCTCTGAGTGTCTCAGAACTGATGCTTAAGGACAAAACAGTTTTAAAGCCTGTGCTACCTTGTATTCTCCCAGGGAAGCAAGGAAGTTAATATACCTGGATTACCTTAAAAATGTCTATCCAGTCTCAAATGCCTCCTAGAGGTGGACGGTTTTTTGTTGTTGCTGTTGCTTTTTTTTTAAACAGAAGGAAAAAGAAAAAAAAGAAATAAAAAGAGAGAGAAAGAAAGATAGAAAGAATCTAGTGAGATGGTTTTCTGGTATTTCCAGGCTACAGCTTAAAAGGAAAGTAATCCTACTCAACTTTCATGGTATAGATCTCTGCAGGAAATACTAGTGACTTTGTAAGACAAATTATTATTTTTGTCCCCAGTTACAGGGGCTCCTACCCTTCTGCAGTCACTAGCTGTTTCCAACTAGAGTGGCTTCTGGGAGCCACCCAAGGGAGAAGCTTAGAAAAATGTAATCAGTGGCAGCCCTTTTGCTAGCTTTGCAGTATCTTAAAATTACAAGAAGGGGCGGGGGGGGAGGGGCGGGGCGGGCGGAGGAAAGCCTCAGCAAAGTCCCTGGCCTTCAATTAAAAAATTCATATTACTTTCCTCATTAGTCCAATCATCTGGTATAGCTATTTCCAAGCTTACCCTGAAGGCCCTGCAGAACAATTCAATTTCAAGGCCAGCACAGTGCAGGACTGAGAGTGTGCCTGGGAGGAGCTCCGCTTTGTGTTGACACAAGGAGCTCACTTATCTGGCATTAAGTCCTGTGAAGCAACAATGTTGATGCACTTTTTGGAAAGAGGATTGCTGTATGAAAGAGAGATCTGTTGCAAAGCACCTCCCTGACTCCAAAGGCTGGAGTCATCTGCTGTTTCACTGGCACCAAAATGACTCAATTCTTGGAGAACCTCCTCAAAGTCAGGTCTTGAACAAGAGGCCTCGCAATGTAATTCTCTCTGCAAATCATCTCCATTACTGTAACTAGCTGACAGGCTACAACTGAAGATTAAAGCACTGTGGACTAGGAGCACTGAAAGTTTAATACCCATCTGCTTACCTCCACAACTTCAGTCTATAAACATCTGCAGCAATTGAGAGTCAGCCACACTTGAAAATGAGCCTGTGGTCTTTTGAATCTCCTGATGTAGAACCTGTATTATCTTTTTCTTGACTTCTTTTTACTGCTTCAGTTTAATGTTCTGTGTCAGTGAAAGTACAAACAGGTCATCATGATGATGCTGGCAGTAGCTCTTGAGCACAGTGCATGACTTTTGCAAGGCAGTAAAACTTGTAGTGCAATGCAAAATATCTTTTTTTGTGCTAGTCTTCATGCTAATATGTGCTGGGAATGCACAACATACTCCTTTACCAAAGCTCTTGGTGTTACATTAAATGTCCCGAAAAATTCATAGGCTTTTATCCCTATATTCCTCTCTGCTTTGCTGCAGTTCTTCTCCTTCACCATTAAAAGTAAAATCAGCCAGCTTTTTCCATCTCTATTGTGCTTTTCATATTTTGCTTATTAAGTAGTTACTCTAGGGACACTTCCTTTTTATTGGAACATATGAAAAGCTATAACTGCTCTTAACATTTGTGGGGAGAAGGAGGAGGGAGAAGGGGGCAGGGGAAGAAAATTCAGGTTGAGGTCACGGAAATATTTGTGGTGTGTTCAATAATATACCTTGCATGATCTCTACTTCTTTTTCCATAAGCAACAAGATATTCTGCCTTGCTTTTGGCTTATTCCCTAAATCAACCTGCACTATTAAAAATAAAGCACCTGGATATTTGGTCAAAGTTGTTGTTGTTTTGCTTTAGGAGCAACAACCTTCTGGCTGTGGACAGCAGACAGACTCGATGACTTCCAAAGGTCCCACTTGCACTTTTTTTTCTAGAACTGATGAGAAAATAGGCCCAAACGCTAGATTTAGGCATTCAGGCATTAGAGTGAAGCTGACACCACATCAGAATTAACACCAGCCACCCCACTTTGGGAAGAGTTCTAGTGTGGCTCCCATGTTGATTACAGCTTTAATACCAAGCCAAACAAAGCTTACCAATATTCTCTGAGGGTGAAAACAGCAATTCAGGATAATTAGATCCTGGCAGGAGAAATGCTCCTAAATTCTCAAAGAAGGGGCTGCTTGGATATCTTTTGAACTCCTGCTGTCTTGGATACCTTTGAACAACTTGCTGTTGACTGAGCTCTGCTTCAGGCTGGACCAGTTGGCCTGAACTTCCTTGGTTTAAACTACCAAACTACATTGCAAAAGACATGCCCAATTCCATGGCATGATCTGTGAGGTAGCAAAACAGTCCTAGAGGGGTTCTCAACAGGGCAACAAAAGCAGAACTTTCCACTCTATAATTTCCCAAAATTATGATGCTCTTTTTTCTTACATCCCAGGTAAGAAGCCTACCCCTCAGACAAGAGGGACAGTATCTCTCTGGAGGTAAAGAGCTATCACATTATTTATACAAAGTGGAACAGCTCCCAGAGGAGAAACTGAGACAGACAGACACAAGTAAACCAGTACAGCTGAGTGTTCAGGGGTATTCACCTGAGAGATTAAAAAAAAAACAAACAACTAGTTCAAATCATCTCCATTTCTATTTATATATGTACAGAAATATAGATATGTATCTATGCCTGTGAAAATCCATTAATATATATACATCTATATGTATGTGCATACATGCATTTAAATACATTCATATAAATTAAATTGTATGCACATACCTTTTATATATACATGTGTATATATATATATATACACACACACATACACTATACAAATATATGTCATACATACATATCCTAAGATTTCCACCTTGGCCCTAGGAGCTGAATAAGTATAATTTAGTCCAATGATTCATTCTTTTCAGAAACTTCCAGTTTTAACTAACCAGAATCAAGTGTGCCCAAACACTTCAGTAATTCTCCAACATAAAGTACTGAAGCTTTCCTGCATACACTCAGCACTATAGCAACAGAAATAATACCTGCACCTACGAGGTTCAGCCGGTGCTGCATTCGGGTGGCACAGGATGTTCTTTTCAACAGCGTTGCTTGACAAGAAATTAAATCATATTGTCTCATGCTGCTGCTTTCTCAGGTGATGAATTACATGCCTGTAGAGTCCTACCACAGAGTTAGTCCTGCTCTCTGGATGCTTTCAGCAACACCTGCAGGCCCTGCTGCACACACTAGTTACAATAATGTAATGCCATTTGGAGGGTAATGAACAGGACTACTTTCTAGGGAATATTATTTCTGTATGAAAATTTCCTCTTAATTCATTTCAGAAAAGCTGTCTCTGATATAGCCTGAGTGCGTGCAAGAGAGGAGCAAGATGCCTCACACCAGACACTCTTCATCTCCGACTTGCAGTGCAGAGAGCAGAGCTTCCTATGAAACACCCTCGCTATCAGACCTCCAGCGGCTCTTTTGGTTGAGAGGAGGGTCTGATAATCATGTGGACCAAGTCTGGCCAAATATTTACCTGGGAGATGCGTAAGAACATTTGATCCTACCATTAAGCTGTTATCAGTCCCTGGGAGGAGGAAGGGCTACACTAGGAAGCACCTTTTGAGTCTCCAGGAATGTTTTTGTACTGAGGCTTCCAAAACTGATAACATAAGGAGTCTGGATACAATTAAAAACATGATGTACAAAATTGTGACTTACTCATAGTGCGTCTGAGTTGTGTTGTGTGTATTCTGTGAACCGTAGTGAATTTGGCAGAGTAAGAAGAACTTGTAATCTACAGAGAAGGTCCTTAAAGAATGCATCCCAAACAGGTGTCAACTCTGAGATGTGTAATCTGCCTTGGAAACTGTGCTCTAAGTCAGCAGACGAGCACAGTAGCCCTCACATTCAAACAGGAGTAGCAGGAGCAAGAGCCAGATAATTACACTAATTTTCCAGTCCAAATCCAAACTTTCTTTCTAAGGTGGTAAAATTGAAAATATCAAACAGGAACTTTAATGCAAATACCTTATTCTTGTGACCACTTTATTTATTGCCATTTCCTACTATTTGGATTACTGCAGATTACATAGATCAGCTCATCTTTCCCAGTTCCTCCTCCTCATTAATACATCAGTTAAGGATCACAGTTCTGTGAAATAGCTTCAGTCCCTGTTTATGGTGGGAAGGGGGGAGAACCTAGCTAGTGAGGGCTATGCTGCTTCATGTCTGAACCAGGAATGAGGTGCTGTTGCATCTGTGTGGGTTCTTGCCCTTGCAAACCATGCCCACCATGAATGAGAGATAAACTCTAGAGCTTGCTAAACAACGATTTTTAAAAAAATCTTGAGCACTTTATGCAGTAAGCCGTGTTCCCAGGGATTAACTGCTGGGAGGCATTTGCTTAACTAACAGTATCCCACTGGCAAGTCTGTGCTCTCGCTGCTCTCCATAACACCAGATCACATTTTTCATGTGCAAAGCACTGTGGGCTTCTCAAAATTTGTGACTCTATAACCAAGCTGCAGTCCCTGCATCCTTCCCTAGCTGGCCTAGGCACTACCTTTAAACCATGCTATTTTTGCAGATTGTTAAGTGTTGCCAGTGAGCCCCTTCATGTCTTTCCACAGGTGGGCTGCAAGGAGTAAAAGTACTCTTCAAAGCCTCAACATTACTCATATCCTTAATGCAGCAGATGGGCCATATAACATCAACACAGGAGCCAAATATTACAACGATTTACAAATAGAGTACTATGGAGTAGAAGCATTTGATGATCCTTCCTTCGATTTAAGTATCTTTTTCTACGATGCTGCCGATTTCATAGGCAAAGCCTTAAATACTTCAGGAGGTAAGAGAGAGGCAAAGAGAAGCTCTGGGAAGAAGTTTCAACGTGAGCCAAATGACTTCTCTTTGCAGTAACAGGCAGCCAGCAAAGCTCAGACTCACCACAGCGTTCAAGAAGGCACACACAGCACCCCGAAGGATGGCAGAAGGGCACCTATGCCATGTGCCGCGGGGAAGGCAGCCCCAGCCAGGTGCCCAGGAGCTGAGGACGGCTGGCTGCCCCCGGCCCGGCCTGGGGGGGGGAGGGCCAACCACTAGGGGCAGACCGAGAGGGAAGGGCTACGGCACTACGGGGGCATCCTGCCGGAACCCGCACCCGCAGCCCGGCCCCGCACCCGCACCCGGCGGCCCCGCACGGTCCTGCCCCGCACCCGCACCCGCAGCCCGGCCCCACGCACCTGGGAGCAGCAGCACTTCAGCGCTGGCTTAAATGCTGCACATGCCGAAGCGCTTGGCAGAACTGGAGCTTTATTCAGGCTGTCTATTAAGCTATCGAAGCAGCAGAGGTTAATGAACTAAGTAAAAAACTACGAGCCTGACCCACAGCCTGCTGAATTTTTGTCAGTAGAGTTTGGATTATGGCCTAGTTATCATAATTTCCATTTGTTCCAGAGTTTGCTCCGACTCTGTGAGATCTGCTGCTTTCGCTGGACTGCTTTATGAAATCCCTGGTTATAGCTCACACTGGGCTGCTACAGATACAGTAAATTATGAGTCTGTTTTTACAGGCAGACTATCCCACAGACTTTATGGGACTTGTCAGTGATCACAGTCAGGGCTGAGTCAACTTTTCCCCTCTCCAAAAAAACCCCTGTTTATTATGTTGGGGGGTTGTTGTTTTATTTTGTGGTGGTTTTGTTGTTGTTGTTGTTTGTTGTTGTTTTCCCACAGAAAACGATACTAACCAGTTTGGTCACAGAAAGCTTCTCCTACCACCTAGAATTTTTACTATTTTAATCTGTTAGATGCATGAGGTCAGTGTGAAATACCACCTTGCCTGAGATGTAAGCAGGATATTAAGCTAAACTGTCCCTGAAACAGGAGCATCTGCTAATTGTCCCTGTTGTTTCCCCAACATGTTTCAAGTACTTTTTGTCCTCCCTGTGACTTTCGACCTTTAGAAATGCTAAAGCCCACTCACCTTGCTGTGCCTCTTTTTTTTCTGCAGGTAAGGTGTTTGTTCATTGTGCCATGGGGTTGAGCCGTTCTGCCTCTTTAGTGCTTGCCTTTTTAATGATCCATGAAAACATGACACTCGTGGATGCTCTAAAAACAGTGAGTGCTCACAGAGACATCTGCCCAAATTCAGGGTTCCTCAGCCAGCTTCGGGACTTGGACATTAAATTGAACGAGGAGAGGAAAGGAACCAAAGCATCTGCTGCCAAAGAGCTGTAAGACAGTATTGCTGAAAGAGGACAAAAGGTTATTTGAGTTTCCTGTATCTCTTTTAAATGAATTGCATTTGTAGACTAAGGACACAAATTTACGATACACCAGAATGTGTGTTATTATTAAGAGTAGATTTTACTCAATCTTTCAATTTTTGCTAGATTATACTTACATTTGGTTATATATTGTATCTTTCAATCTCCACCTTAAAACACTGCTCTCTGCTGGGGAAAAAAAAAAAAAAAAAAGAAAAAAAAGAAAAAAGATATCAGGTTCCACTTCAGAAATAGCTGTGTTTCAGCAACTAGTGAAACTCATATCACTTTATGAAGTGTTAGGCTATTTGAGGTGAAAGATGCCATATTATTTATGCTACAACAATGCTTAGAAGTTTTCTTACGAACCAGCCCCCCACCCCTTTGCTCCCTGTCTCTAAAATGGTTTGTATTTTGAGACTTGAATCTGGCACTAGTTAATTCTTGCTTTTACAATTGGTGGAGCCCCTGAGTTGGGGGTAAGAGGCTGTTCAAAGTCAGAGCAGCTGGGAAACAACACAAGCCACTCTTTGAGAAATTATTCCAGATCTCTCTACAGTATTTTTCCTTTCACTGTTCACCAGATTATTTTTTTTCTTCCATGAAAATACCTTTATTTCAGAGGACATTCAAATATTTTCCATTTTGCCTAATAAAATACATACAGGAGATGCTGTAGAAAATGCTTCTGAAGAGGAAGGTGTGTTACCAGCTGAAGCAGCCTTCAAACCGCAGCCTTGGCATTAGAAGTGGGTGCAGGAAAGCATTAGACAACGAAGTTCAACATATCCCAAACTTGTCTGTCAGCTCAACATTACAAAACTTGGGATTTTATTTCTCAAAAATAAAGATCATTAACATCGTAACATACTGTCCTCTGGCATTTGCTTTTATGAGTGAAAACTGAAGGGACACAGGAATGGCAAGAGAGGTGCTGACAAGCATCAGGCTTTCATCTTTTTGTCTCTGGGCCACCATAAGAGCACTCAATAGCTACTGTCATCTGATGGATCAGTGCTGCCTGGAAACTATGTGAAGCACATCTGGCTCTTGGTTCCCAGTGGACAAACATTTGAAGCACAAAGCCAGCTTAGGGATGGCAGTTGTTTGCATTCCTAGTACCAACACCAGGAATGCAGAGGCATGAATACTCCCCACCATGTGAGCTGGCTGCTCAAGAACAGCACAGCAACAAGGGAAAACATTCCTTGCCATTCCCAGTGCTGTCTACATGGCAGATTTCTGCCTTCAGGACAGACAACTCAGCGCCTTTTATAACGCTCTTTGGAGATACCTACATCTGCTATGTAGGCCAGGCTAGAGGAGAGCACAAAGCAGAGCATTCAGCACTGAATACCTGACACTCACACGGAGGGCATCTCAAGGGGTGTTGCTTCGCACTAACCCTTTGGGTTGGACATCTCTGAGCAGCAGGAGGGAAGTGCTGCAGTGCTTCTTTGCTTTAGTCCCTGCATAAGGACACCTGCTGATGAGCTCCAGGACTGTTCTACAAGTTCAAAAACCCAGCCACTAGAAAGAGAAAGTTTAAAAGCATGCTTCACACCCAAAAGAAGAGTTACTATGCCTGTCTTAGTTACTCTAATAATCTGATTGCAACTTATAGAACACTGGGGGAAAAAAAACAGTGGGTTTACCAACAGAGATGCTCCCGGTCCCAAGCTCAAGAACTACATCTCCTTCTGCTTCCCACCTATAAGAAAACTCTTGTTGCCTTCACCAGCAGCAGGACTGAGGCCAACCAACCATTTTCGGCAGTGGAGCAAAGGGCACAGCTGCAAGACAGACCCATTTCAGGTGAAAAATGAAACAAACAACAGCAACTCAGCACAGCTCTGCCCCTGCTCCGGCGCCGCGTCTCTCAGCACAACGCGCAGCTCCCCCGCGCGCCGCCAGGCGGCGCTGTGCGCCCGGCGCGGGCCGCGCCCCGTCCCGCAGCGCCGCGGGGGG
>NW_009953758.1:2156085-2203631 GCF_000747805.2 Chaetura pelagica
CCCCTGCCCACGCACTGCACCCTCTGCCCACGCACCGCACCCCCTGCCCACGCACCCACCCTCTGCCCACGCACCGCACCCCCTGCCCACGCACCGCACCCCCTGCCCCCTCCCACAGCCTCCCTGCCCTGGCCTCCCTCTGGCTGGTGCTTGCAGGGCCAGAGGGCAGGGGGTTATGGTTTATAATTGCCACAATTAAAAATAGACTTTGAATAAGCCGAACGCGGTGAGGCAGGACACCCGTCGTGCACCGGCCCCGCCAGGAGGGAACCGAGGCCACGATGCAAAGGTAACCCCAGCACCGCAGCGCCGGAGCTTCCAATAGCAGGCAAGTACTTTTAAACTTGTTTACAAACCCACCCCAGTGAGCTCAATAGATGCACCAAGCAGCGTTAACTTAACCACTGCCAGCTCCACAAGGAGCAAGGCAACTGCAGGGCTAGGCCAGATTATAGTCTGTGCTGTTGTACTCAAACTCAAGTATCTGTGAAACTCAGGTTGGCTTTCCAGCTGGATTCCCAGGCTGAAGATCTCTCACTGAATATGGTGCTTACACTCAAGGTTGTTTTTGGTTTGCTTGGGTTCCTGTTTTGTTGGTCTTCTTAATACCCATCCAACTTGTATTTAAATTGCTTACACATCTATCATTAAGATGATATGCATGAAACACTGTTTCTGGGTTTACTTCTCAGCTGATGTTCACAAGAGTTGTTCCTGAGAAGGGAGAAACTGGCCAGCCACTTACACTGCAGAAAATGTGAAGCAGTCTGAATACAATGCTGTGCAGTTCGAAAACAAAACCTGAGGGGAAAAAATCTGAAAGATTTAGAAGGTGGGGGAGGGAGGTGGTGTTGCCCCTTTTTTTTTTTTTTTTTTTTAGTACTAACTCTTTATACTTTGGGGCTTCTACAGATTATTTATAACTAGGATAGCATTTTCAGACAGAAATGGGATTTTTAATATCAGCAGCCTTCCTCAAAACATTTTTATTAAGGAAATATGTTTGTATGGCTGTGGAAGCCATTGAGATGCTTGGAGTAAAAGGGCACAAAAAGAGAAGACTGGGTTCAATTAATTCCTGCTAAATACCTACCAGCAGACTTGCTGTCTATATGGGGAGCTGGAGACAGAATTGTACCAGGGTAAAAAATAATACTATGTCTATTTATAGCACTGCCTTCAACACTGTAGGAATTCAAAGGAAAACTCCAACTCAGCACACAGTCTTCTCATCATCCGCTTCTGTCAAGATTAAATCGGGGCTGAAATCATTCCCTTCCCCTGAAGATCCCTCCTAGGAAGGATCTGGTGCTTTGTGCAAGTAAGGAACTACTATGGTACAAACTGCTCCAGAGGTCATATGACCTGGGCTCTGGGAATCTCAATGTCACCTTTTTGCTCTTGATAGTCAGACCGGGGGGAAGAGCCTCACAAGCCTCAGCACTTCAGCAGGGAAGACCAAAGGTGTTTCACCTGCTCTGCATCCCTACTTCCCATACTGCTCCCAGCCCTTCTCCTTACACCAGATGCTCTGGGGAACTCACAAACAAAAGGGTAGCATAGCTTCAGAATGCTCCAAGTGCCAGGCAGTAGAGGAGGGAAGAGGAACAGGGTCCTGGACACACAGTAATGGCTACTCAGGGTGTCACTTACTGAGATGAGGAATTTACCCTACAGGTACCCTCTTGCCACTGCAGGGCCGTCCAGACCTGGAAAGGAGTGGGCTTCCATAGGGGTGTGGGGCACCTAATGATCAATGGAATTATCTCTGATCTGTTAAGACTACAAACGAGAGCAGCCTTGTAAGAGGTATTAGCAAAAAAACTTAGCACCACACTAAAAATGAGGCAGGCTCCCGGAGTTCCTCAGCTCCACTCTTCTTTTAGCATTATAGTGCTTCAGATCTTTCCTTCTCATCTCCCTTCCAGTTTCTCTTTAATGAAACCTGTTCTTTCACTCTTCACAAAGCACTACCTACTCTACTCTCTTGGTGCTCCTCTTTTGTAATTCTATTATCAAGCTGTCTACTAGGTGGGGAGCAGAAGGTGCAGGACTTGGTGCTGCCTTTGAGGTACAGGTAATTATTATGTGCATCTGTTATTCTAGTTGCTGCCTCAACAGGTGGAAAACATTCTGTTCTCTGATAGATTTGCAGCAGTTTGTGCTTCTCTCTTGTCTTTTCTCTAAAGTCAGTCGTGTGGTGTTCTTAAAATAATAAACACAGCCTCACTGCTGCCACACAAACCCCTGGTAAATATATTTTTATGGGAGTGAAATATTAAAGGATTTGGACAGTTATTCACTGAAAGCAAAATATGAACAGTAAGGTTGGGTAAAGATTCAAAGACTGGTTTGCTTCCTTTCCCTGGAGCACATCAGGCTGTACTGTTTGCACTTTAGAGATGGATAGTGGGGAATTACTTAACCCTAAATGATGGAAACAATTCAGACTACAATAATATAGCATGAGAGTTTCTTACATTACAGCTATTCCCCATACTGCTGGCTATATTTTGCCTTCAGATTCACGCACACAATTCTCATTGGATTCTGGAGGAAGTGTATTTGAAGCCAAAATGCATTTCATTGTCTTTCTCAAGTGTCTCTATGGTTTAGTTGCTGAATCCTGAGCTCAAGGACTGGGGACAAAGCTTGTCTAAACATTTCCCGGTGTCTGTCCCTGAGAGATTCCCATTCTGCTGTGGTTTATTTTGAATTTAATCTTCCTACTTTCCTAAAAACACAAAGCAGAAACACACATTTCCTCTGCCCTGGAGTGCAGGAATCACCAAATTTCACAGCAGGTTGTCTCACACCATAGGGTGGATCCAAGTTTCTCTAAAAATGCTACAAACCCTTTGTGGAGTAGAAAGGGAGGAGACCAGAAATGTGGGCCAAGTTTCTGAGTGTTAGGAACACCCTCCTGTCCCCCAAAGGGACTCCATATCCTGTTTCCTCTCTCCCAAAAATTTCACCTGGCTTTCGATTTCATTAGGAGAAACACACATTGCTCGAATCCAGGCTATAAGTCTTCAGTTTCTGCTGACACTGCAGAGACTACAAGAGCCATGAAAGCTGAGTCTGACCTGGGGGCTTCAAATTTACTACAATAGCAGAGCAAATTAAATGGAGAGCATGTTATGCAGGTTGGGAAATTGTTGTTGACCAACAAATCTTCATTAAGTTCTCACACCAAGCTGTGCTGCACCTCTGATGAAACTGATTATCATGTCTCCATCTGCTTCAACTATTTCTCCACCAGGCTTAAAAAAAACTCAAACTTGCTTTAGGTCTAATTATAAATAAACAAACCACAACGTTCATCCACCTTGCCCCTGCATGCACCCAGCTTGGAGGTGTTGGTGCATTGTTCAAACAGGCCAAGTCCCACTCTGTTCACCACCAGTTACTTACTGCCCTTGTTTTTGCTAACTCTTTTATTTACTGCCAGTGTCTTACTGAGAATTTGTTCACTGCTTTATGGTGACTTTCTGGATTACTGGTTCGCATTACCAAAGACACTGAGATCAGTTCCTGGCACTGCTCTCCAGATGTTTCAGCTCAAGAGCCACCAGCATGAACCCCCAGAGTTCATATGACTCGCACATCCCCACAGCAAAGCCTATCTTGGCATAATAGCAGCTTTCATAGGATTAGAGCAAAGTTTTTTTCTGATACTCATCACTGAAGGAAGGCTACCACAGCTGGGGCCTCTGACAGCCTTCCCTGCAGACCACTACTAGAAATACAGCTCCACCAAGAAAACTTCAGTGCCAAGCTACTCTGCTGTATAAAAACACTCTGCCCGATTTAAGTCAAACATAGGTTTGAGGAAGAAATGCAAGAGAAAGCAAGGGGAAGCTTAACAGCAGTACTGAGAGTTATATAGCTTTAGTATCTGCAGTGCACATGCAGAGGAGGATCTTCTACCACAAACTGTCCTTACCCTAAGGTGAGCAACAGTTATTAGGTATTTATCTTCTAAATATAAGGTAAGAAACCAAAGGTACACGCAGGTACATGCAGATACAGCATAAGTGAGTGAGTTAGCCTTCAATATAATTCTTTTCCAGATAACATTTATGGTGGCCAAACTACCTCTTGGCCATGGAGATTAGCCATACCCCATGCCATGTTATCCTCAGAGTCAGAGAACTGAACAGAAAAACATGGATGGGAGTCAGCCTTTTCTGTATCAAAGAGAATGCATCCATTATTTAGATTTATGCAGTAGCATCTCAGAATGCAGGCTGTTACTGGTTCCCACCACTTGGGCACCACAAGCCAACCCCCCCTTCACAAAGCTGCCTGTTATGTACGGACAAGGCTAACAGTGCAATCACAGCAGCTGCCTTCTAACAGTGTCAGAAATATTTTTTCCTAGTGGTTAATTGGTTTCTATGCTCTTGAAAAAAATGTTTTTGTTCTTTTTGTACCCAGTGATATACAGCATTTGGGGGCACATTTTTAACTGCTAGTTTGTTTTAGAAATACAGTAAGAGTTAACCTAAAGGACAAATTATTATAAATACCTGCAATCCCAAGAGCTAGCACAACTGCTGGGAAATTCTAGACCTCAAATCAGTTGCAATATAGGATATGATGAGTTCCTATTTTTTTCCCTTCAGCAGACAGTAGTGAGATTTTACAATGAGAAGAAACAATTTGCTTGGCTGACTTGGGATTTCATCGCCTTCCGTTGCATCTCTTAGACTATATACACATCAGCAAGCAAGTCTCAGCTCTGTTCAGTCTCAGTCTGACCTGTGTACTAACATGATTTATTGTTTTTAGTTTGCAAATAGTATATTACGTTATACCCCAAAGGTCCTGATTAGAACTGGCCAGTATTTTAATGATTTATGAGGGGCACCTGGGACTGAATGGGTAGCATATGTGTTGCATCACTGCAATAGGAGTATCCTGCATTGATACCAAGACAAAAGCGTGTCAAATTCCAATAAGCTTTAGTTAGGAAACCTGATTTGACAGGTGTCCAAGCTTGCACTGGGACTGACTGCAGTTCTCATGGTGGGAATAAAACAAAACAGCTGGATTGCTTCTAGCAATTGCATTATGAGAGGATTTTCATTACTTTCTCTTAGCCTATTTCTATCTTGCAGTGCTTAAGGAGGTGTTTATCCTTCCCAGTTCTGTAGCCAGAAACCTGGGCAACAGAAGCTTGCTATCAGCTCTGTGGTTTATCTTTCTGCCAGGAGATAGTGGTGAGAAATACAGGCTACTGGAACTACCCTTCCAAACCTCTCTGAGTCCCACCATGGTTATCACATTGCTAGAAAGTCTCATATCAGAGAGGCTGGGGTGAGAGAAAGAAAGATGATGAAACAATTAGCAGTTGTTTTTAAGCCATAAGATCAGTGCATTTAGTAAGGGATCATGCTATTTTTTTAGGACATCTTTAAAGAAGGACTTTGCAAGCACTGAAAGAAGGGTCTCAGGAGCACAGCAGAATGATACAGGCTTTGTGTATCCTTGGTTTGAATTCTATTTTGAGCACCAAAGCCAATATCTGCCAAAGCATTCCTAGGAGACCTCATTCCCCAGCATGGAAATCCAAACTTGACCATGACTTTCACCTCATAATGTAAGCTGCCTCTGACTCACCAGAGGTGGACACAGCTTTCAACCCAAACTAAACCCGAAGGTGACTCTTCGCCCCAGTTCCACTGTCACTGCCAATGCTTGACAGTACCCTGCCCCTGGGTGGCCTCCCAGCTCAGATGTGTGAAGAGATACAGAAAAATCATCCAACATAATTTCACAACTTCACCTGCATGGTGGGTACAGTGGTGTCTTCCTCACAGGCTCACTGTGATAACAGCTATAAAATGCATTTCTGTGCTCAGGGAACAGAAGAGAACCACAGCTGCCACGTCTGCTATTTTCCATCTTACTTCCTAGCAGGTTACTCAACCCTCTTGCTATGCCAGCATTAGGATATGTGTCTGCTGTCTCCTGTAAAGTGGGTGGCATAGAGCTATCTTCATAGTACTGGTAGAGACCACAGGACAAGAACAAAGAGCAGTGAAGCTGTCAATGCTCTCAAATGGAACAGACCCCCCAGAAAAGGAAATATATTGTTTTTAAGATAGAAGAACATACCAGAGCTAGTCATAGGGGAGAAGGGCTTTGCATTGTGTCATCTTTTTGGATAAATCCTTGAGGCAGAAACTATGAATTTGTAATGGAATTCTTTGTATTCCAAAGCCTGATGTTTCCAGTGCTGGGCTTGAGGACAATGGTATATTAGTTATTGTTACAGCAGCCTCATTCACCTTCAGATGTGGCCAGCTAAACTGTGGTGGGGATAGAGGATGCTGACCTAAGGGACTACATTACAACTAGGATTCTGTGCAAGGCACAGCATGGGAAATCCTTGGCCTCTGAACATTGCTGAAGCAAGAAACAAACATGACTTCTGCCTGAGATAATTTTGGTGGTGACCTGGGAAAACTGTATCAGACTAAATTAAAAGTATGCAACATGGAGTAAGCCTGAAGGGTAAAACCATGATTGAGAGACTGGAAATGTCCTTTTGTCCTTAAGCTAGATGCAGTGTGCCCAGCAACCCCTCTGTGGCTTTCTTGTGTTATATTCAGTCAGAGGTGAGATGTCCAGATCAACACCCCTTATGCAGAAGAGTGTAGTACCAGGAGGGCTGCTTGGCAGTCATGGTTTCACCCCAAAGAGCCATAGAGAGGGAGCAGGGAATGTACCCTGTGGTGTACAGCTACGATGCTGAGGCTGAAATGCACAACCGCAGACGGGAGCCTCCATTATGCTGGATCTGCCCCAGAGAAATAGACTCCATGTATCTCAGGCAATCTCTGAATAAATCCAAGCTTGTACCTCCCTGCATGGTCATGCTGTACTAACATCATCCTATAATGAGAGCACCATACGCTCCCTGCAAGTGCAGGCTTCAAATATTGGTAAAGCATTACTAAAAGTTAAGATAAAGCAACCAGGATTTGTGTTGTTCAGGGAGGGCAAAGCCTTGGAGTGGTTGTACCAAAACTCCAGTGTCAGCCAGACAACCCAGGTGGTTACTGACAGCTCCAAGAGGAAATCAAATTACACATTACTCCTGATTTACAGCAGCCTGCATCAACTTGCCAGCCTGTCTTTCAGAAATATTTCATCCTTTGAGTTTTTCAGTAATCTTCTGAGGGTTTTTCCAGAAGGAAAAACAGTTTACCATTCAGAGTATACTAGCTTAGTAGCTGTCCCCCTCAAGCAAATAATTGCTGAAGGTAATGGAGATACAAAGATGAAACAACCCTTATGCGGAGGAGATGAGCCAGCTTTAACATGGAACAACTGAATTTTAGGCAAGCTTGTCTTCAAGTGGGAGCATAGGGATAGCAAGAGTGTCTCATGAATGTAGCACATCCAAGAGCTGTTTAGTACTACAATACTGGAGATTGGGATTTCTGTTTTCTCAAAAGGAAGTAAAAAAAATCAGTACTAAATGGAGTAAGGAGTTACAGACTGTCAAAACCAATCATCACTCAAGTCTGATGGCTGAAGGCCTTTGCAGAAGACATTACCAATGATGTTTAATCTAGTAGCGAAGTGCAGTAGCCTGGCAGGGAGCTAGAGAGACTTTCAAGTATAAGCATGCTGTTGCAGTGATAAATAGCATGGAGATGTGGTAGATGCATTTTGGACTGTCTTTGGTTCATATGCGGTATGTCTGATTCTCTATCAGATCAGGTTGAGTTAAGGGGTATAAGAATGCACTTGGCAGCTGGGAGCACAGGAGAACCAAGGGGCTCCAGAGGGCCCAGTTTTGCATCTGAACTTCTGTGCTCAGAGCCAAAAGGCCTGCATCTTTGCTGGGACTAGGGTTGGAGGGGAACCAATTTTCCTTTACTTGCTTGCCAAAAGCCAAGTTCAGGTCCTTAGAGCTCTACAGTGCTCTCGCTCCAGCTGATGACTTCATGAACACCTAGTGTCAGGAGAAACACAGCTCCCTACACAGCTTTAAATGTTTGTGTTTCCCTGCATATGCCAATGACATCATTGCCACCTGAGGGCCTGAACTCTGCTCTTGGCAGGTAAAAGCCTTACAGGTCACCTTACACTGGGGTTCTTGCTCTCAATGCATATTTATGTAATGATTGCTAGATGGCTGTAATTAAATGACTGTAAAGTGCCACCTACAAATGCACTAGTAATAAATTCTTAATAGCTGATGCTATAACAAGCGGTTACCAAAAAATATATTGTAACATGCAGATTGTTAAGTGTCGGTGCCTGTTTACAATACACACTATTAAAACGGCATGTAAAATTTGTAACTAGTAAATAAAAGGTCCAATTCAGCAACAAAATATACACAAGCTTCAGCAGTGAAGAAGCCACAGAAAAGCTTCAGGTGGAAGAGATCTCTTATCTCTGCAATCCTTTTAGAGGTGCTATCAGCCATGGTTTCCTTAAAGCATACTCCATGCACCCATGCCCTGCCTGGCACAGACTTTGTCCCTGCCTCTGTACTAGCTCAAAAACATGGTTACGATCCCATTTATATAACAAAAATGCAACTGTGTCCAGAAAACCCTTGATTTTGCGTTCTGTGAGGAATGGGCAGGTCAGGGAAAATCCGTTTAGCTGCCCGTATTTTTCACTTCTCTTTTACCTAGTCAAAGCTGCAGTGTGGGCAATCTCTCTACAGAGATGATTTTCCATGGCTAAATAATAAAATAAATATACATGCAAGACCCAGAAATACTTGCAAAACAGCGGGAGGCCAGGTTTTGCACATTTGGTAGAACATTTCTTAAGATGAAAGGATGGCTTCTTCTATCTAGCCACCATCAGGAACCACACACATGGTTGGTAAATAAAAGTGTACTAACCAGCTGATGACAAGAGAATATTTTATACTACAGTTACAGACAAAAACAAGGCCACTCTGCCTCAGGGTCTGCATGCTGATGTACATCCTGAAACAGTCAAGATCATCAGGCCTGAGCTCTGCTGGCTGGCCCACAGACTTGCTATTAAAAAAGTAGACATTTTGAGGCTTCTAAGGCCTGGTAACCCATAATATCAGTGGAAGCTGTGATATATTCTGTATATTCAAGAAACAGAATGGGTTAATTAATTTCTTCCTCACATTTGAGTACCGCTTTGCATCAGAAATGTCTGCTGCTGATTTCCCTGGATGTCACACAGAGTAAAGTTCTACTTGGAGAGAGGAGAGGTGTCCCGATCCCCTCTCCAGTTAGGACAGAAAATTTGGTGCCAACACAATACTGAGGAGGAAAAAAACACAATTGGATGTTTTCCTCTCCTTGTGCTGCTCAAAGCTGTCTAATACAGAAATTGATTTAGTCAGTCTGCTTCTCAACAAAGGAGCATGGTCTGTGGAGAACAAGTCCACCTAAATGAATTTTGCCAAGTCACGCTAAGTGGGCGCCTTACCCTAAATGTATAGTGGGGTTAAAGTTGTGGGTCTGGAAGCCTCTACTAAATCTGGAATTGCTGTTCAGATTACATCCTCCAGCTGCTGGAGAGATTTTCTTACCAACAGCTGGCTACCCAAATGCCTTACGCCTTGCTGGAAACTGCCTCTCTCTCAGCTTTCAAGTCCAGTACCTCAATCATCGCTGTATTTGATTCATACCATCTATATCCCACAGTGCTCCTAGCAATTGATAAATTATGTCTCCAGTGAGGGTATCAGGTATAACACTAAGGAAGAAAGAATGATGACAGTAATACTTGTCATTTGCATGGAGATGTAGCAACACAAAACCCTCTCTCAAACATACGTTATCTTGGAGGAATCTTTCCAAGGGATAGGCTTTCTGAGAAACATTCATGACTTTTGAATACACAAGAGGCATGAACTTGACATGACCTACTTTGGCCAAGCCCTGGGCTTCAGCCTGGTCTTTTACTACCACAAATCAGTCTATTTGAAGAGCATTCCATCTCTCTTTGCTGAGATGACAAGGTTATAGCACATACCAGCCTGAGAAAAAAGTCGAAGTAGAGCACTTTGTTCTCAGGATTTAGAATTCAGAAATACTTTTACTAAAGCCAGAGGAAAATGGCTATGTTCTACTCATACACAAAAGGCAATACAACGCTTGGGATGAGGAAAATATTCAATACATCATTGAAATGAGGCATTGACATCCTTATATTACACTCAAATCCCCCCTTCATCTTGGCATTGGAAAATGCAAGGAAAAGCAGAGGATAGAAAGGCTTTCTACTAAATATCCTAGACACAAAAGTTGTTTTATCCTCTTGACTTTCCACATCATCATGCTGCAGGGTTTTGTGTCACCCCATCTCAGCCTTCACACTTCTCAGCTTGGTTTCATACCAATGTAATGCCAAAAGGTCAAATTATTCTGACTTTTAAGTCTGTTCTTATTTAATTAAATACTACAGTGTTGGGAAAATTGGATAAAAGGTGGCACATCTTTCCAGGGACCAAGACACCTGTCAAGGATACCTGTGTCTAAAATCCCTCTCCTCAGCATGACACTAATTATGTTACTGATAAAGCTGTAGTTACTGAATGAACTGAGAAAAAACCAAAGTGTCCACAGGGGCATTCACTGCTGGGAAGAGAGGAAACCTAGGCAGTCAGGATAGAGAAAACTCTCTGGGACCTCTCACAGGATCACTACCCTTTCTTCCTAGGATAGCACATCTACAAGGAACCACTGACCTGCCCACTCTCATAGCCAAACTGCAGCAAATCCACTAATGGGTTTCCAGAAAGGTGGTTACAGATACAGGCACAGAATAGTGACACGTACAGCCTGTGTGATACTCTAGGTCATTCTACATGATCAGAATTACCTTCTGCTCTTTGACAAGCCTCTTTGATTGCAAGTCTCCTGCTAGTCATAATTAAGGAAATTCTATTACACAGTTCAGATACAATTACAGCTGTAGTAAACCCAAATCAAAATTAATCTAAGTGTAATGGTAAAATTTCTCCTACACAATTGAATAATTACTGCAATACAACTCCAGCAGGGCAAAGATCAGGGACATTTCATATGAATATAATTAAGAAACTGGTATTTTAAAATTGTATTTCTCATTCATACAACACACATCACAGAAACAGATCGACTACAAAAAGCAAATATAGAGGAATTGAGCTGAGAATCATTAAAACATATTTTTAAATAAAGAGCAACCACATTATTACATATAATCATTTTCCTTTCACATTACTTTGTTTTAATATATTCATGCTCCTTATAAAACATTACACAACATTTTAATCATAGCATTGTTTTCTTTAAATATGTTCACTTCAGTAAATGACACTTGCATGTATAAATTTAGTGAGTTAAAATGTTAGACTGATGCTAGAACTGAGCAATCATTTATTCAGGAAAAAAACTGCCTTGTTTTCCTGTCTGTAAATTTTCTATGGAAAGCTTTTTTTTTTTTTCAGTGTATTCATTATTCAGCTATTAGTTGAACAGTCCTACAGAGACTTCTCTGCTTTTGAATCATTCACAGCCTGTTAGTTCCAATTATTTTGGACTTGAAAATTTGAACCACAGTCCTTCTTTTTTTTTATTGGGCATAGAGTTTACATGAACTGATGCTTTTTTCAGTTGAAAACAGTAAGACCTTAATGCAGATGGAATAAGTTTTGTACACTCTGTCAGTAGCTAATGTATGTGTTTCAACAGGAGTAAATTCCTTAGGTATAATACAAGATCAACGTGAGCACAAGCTGAAAGTCACTTTAGTATAGTTCTGAAGAAGCTCACTCATCTTATAAAGACCATTATTCTGCAATTTTCAAATCCACATAAGACACGCTACCTTCTTTTGCGAGGCCTACGTAGTTATGCTCCCTTCTAGAAAGACAACTATTAAAAAAAATATCTGTCAAGAAGCACTTTTCCTAAGATGAGCCAGTCTTCATAGTTATCTGCCCAGCTGTTAAGGAATGGGGTCATGGTCTTGATATTAGTTGAACAGTCCTACAGAGACTTCTCTGCTTTTGAATCATTCACAGCCTGTTAGTTCCAATTATTTTGGACTTGAAAATTTGAACCACAGTCCTTCTTTTTTTTTATTGGGCATAGAGTTTACATGAACTGATGCTTTTTTCAGTTGAAAACAGTAAGACCTTAATGCAGATGGAATAAGTTTTGTACACTCTGTCAGTAGCTAATGTATGTGTTTCAACAGGAGTAAATTCCTTAGGTATAATACAAGATCAACGTGAGCACAAGCTGAAAGTCACTTTAGTATAGTTCTGAAGAAGCTCACTCATCTTATAAAGACCATTATTCTGCAATTTTCAAATCCACATAAGACACGCTACCTTCTTTTGCGAGGCCTACGTAGTTATGCTCCCTTCTAGAAAGACAACTATTAAAAAAAATATCTGTCAAGAAGCACTTTTCCTAAGATGAGCCAGTCTTCATAGTTATCTGCCCAGCTGTTAAGGAATGGGGTCATGGTCTTGGAAAGTACAGCTCCCAGAAAGTCTGTGTGAGCGAGTTGCCCCCTGTTCCTCCCCATCTTAATGGCAGCTTGAACTCCATAATGTCACCGGGACTTTTGGGCAATGCCCTGTAATTCTCCACTCCTGGGAGGCTTAGGAAAGCAAGGCTGACAGCAGCCTTCAGTCCTCTGAGGCTAAGCAATATGAAAACCAAAGTATTCGTGCAGTGGAGAGGGTGAGAGGAAGGGATAACAGGTAGTACTAAAGAAAGAAAAAATCAAAACAGTTGAAAGCAACTTTATAGGGAGTGAGAAGTGCCCTAGAGTAGTCATTAGTCACACTGAAAGGAATAAGATACGTCAAAAAAAGGGACCGTTTGCTGCAGATTTTATGAGGTGGGAAGGACTGGAGGAGGCTGTTATTCCTGCAAGTATTTAATGAGCTGGCAGATGGCCCTGTAGTCAGGACACAGGAAATGCAAGTCCCATTTCTGCTTCAAAACTCCTCCATGATATCAGAGGAGTCACATTGGTGTGAGATTGCCAGCAGGAGCTGGGCAGACCTGGCGCAGTGGGCGCTGGGGTGGCCAGTGTCAGAGATGCTATCAAAATTGACGGGAGATGCCTCTTCCAATATGGGAATTCCTCCATGCCTCCTCTTGCATAAAGCCTTCCAAAATGGGCAAAAGTGTCTGCTTTTGTTTTCACAGTACAAGCCGACACTGAAGGAGATACGCACTTTTGGGAGGGGAGCACATTCCACAGTGGAGCTCTTTGTAATACAAACAATACAAGACCATCCTGGAAACATCATTATTTGGTGAAGACTTATTGTATTCAAGAAGACAAGGCTGCCTGTGAAGGTGGCAGAAGGTGGTGTACTGAAGTAAGAGGGCCCCTCTTGGCAGCTGGGTGGCAAGGCAAATCACCCAAGTGCATGGCAGAAGGGTGGCTTCTAGTCAATGCTCAGTGGTCTGACACTGACAGAGCAGTAGTCACTACTCCTCTCCATCATTTGTGGACATTTCAGGGACTTAGTTGTTCCATTTTTCCTCCAGCAAAACAATGGATTAATGTAACGGTACGACACGCTCCCAAAGCAGGCTAGTCTTCAGTCTTTCTGCCTTTGTGCATGCAAAGACAAATATTTTTAAACAATATTGCACCCAAATGTGAACTTAAGGCTAGTGAAAGTATCTTGACTGGAAAGTAGAAAAGCCTTTCACCCCAGCTGGCGTTTGGAAAGCAACTGTCAATGGAAATGCTTGAACATATATACAATACAACCTATTTGTAAATGATAGAGCTGTTCAAGAGAAAGACGGAAGATTTCAGGCTTGCTGTCCTGCACTGTTCTACGCCAAACCATTCCTCTAATCATTTATGCAAAAGACATTCCGTAGGCAGTGCCAGAGCAAGACTTTGGCTCATTGACTACAACTTCACCCATGTCCTAGACAGATGCTTCTGTCCTAAAGCTGCCTAAGTTGACAGATTTCTTAATCTCTCTGTAATGCAGAGACTTGACTGATTTTTAAAACATTAAAAAAAAATTATAAATATTTTCTTAAAACAGAACTCTGTTAACAAACAGAATTTCTATTCCCCTCTTTCAAAATCCTTCCAACAGTTGAAATCCAGGGCTAACACAAAGAACCACTATTTCAAAAGAAACATACCACATGGGAATAGAGTAATTCCAAAGAAACTGATGTCTAAAAACAGTGTTTCTTCTAGTACCTGAAGTACTTACTTTGATTAGAAATGGGACAGTTCTTGGAGAGGGCAGAGAGGAATGCAAATGAAACAACTTCTTAAAGCAAATATATTAATGCTGATATGAGTGGCAGCTGGAATTACTATAACTTTCTCATTCAGACTTTTTTTCTACCATGAACATTTGTCTTCATGTCAACAAGTATGGCTGAGAACTACCACTGGAAAGAACCAAAATATTCTTTACAGAGTTTCCTCTGTTGAAGCTGACAATAAAGAACTAAGCAGTGAATAAGACTTTTGCATTACCAATTCTATTCAGCTCAGTTTGTTAACAAATTCTAAAAGACAAATCAGATAAAGTATAAACAAGTAAGTCTTAGTTACATGGTTAAAGAAAAAGCTCAGCATAACAAATTAGTAGCTTGTTTCTATACACAGTGAGTAGCTATGCTTCCTGTAGTGTTACCTGTTTCCAGTTAAAAGCAGATCTCTCATGCTGGCATATTGAGGATGGGGACTTTTCACTGCAGTAGTAGTAGTGTCTAGAATTACAAGAAGTTGTATGACCTTTCCCACTTACTATGAAAAAATCTTGAAAAATATAATAATGAAGTTCTAATCAACTGTTCTATATGAGTAGTCAGGTCAAAATAAGCCTACTACTGAGGTCCTGAGCCAAGCAGTTTGCAAATGCTTTAACTTCCAATTTTCCATAATAATATAAAATTTTATTTTAGAAGCACAGTCTTTGAAATTATTGACTGAACCACAACGTGGGACTGTGTGAGCCAAGGTACGGTCGTTGTTGAGATTGCAACAGTATTCCCACATCCAGTCATGGCCTCTGCTGTGATAAGCATATAAACACACAAGAGAAAGACAGTACCTGCCCCAAAAAGCTTACTACTGTAACTGTGGGCAACCTTTGTGAGGGGGTAAGGGAAGGTGAGAGGAAGGGAGGTCAAGCCCAGAAATGTCTGTGGCTGATGGTGAATGTCTGCCCTCCACCTTTCAGGATGGCCTGGGACTCCCTGTGCAGCGAGGACTTACTGCGTCCCAAGATACGAAGCACCTCTGTCGGGACCCCGGGCAGCCAGAGCGCTGGGACACCATCCCTGGTGGAGCTGCGGCGCCTGCTCTGGAGACACACACCCCCAGCAGGGCATGTGGACGAAGTCTGGCCAAACCTTTACATTGGAGACCTGTAAGAGAGGGGGAGAGGTTGAAGGTGTTAATGCAACTCTTAGATCCCCACCCTGTTTCCACAAAAATCTTCCACTTTTTATTTAAAAAAGAGAGACAGACACTTAACGTAAGAGACTCATCACAGTAAGTCTAAGGGTTGAGCAGAACTGAACTGTGTAGAGGATGCTGTAGCACAGAGAAAGCATATGAAAAGAAGGTTCTCCCTCCTGATTTCTCCTCTTGCATCAGTACAGGAGTCCCAAACTGCAAGATCCTCGTGGGGCCATGGCATTGGCACTGCAGGCAAGTCATGCCCGAGCTACGTAAAACAGGATCAATCTCTTCTCCTCACATTGCTAGACAGCATCAGTCCCCTGAACTGATGGATGCTCAGCAGAGGTGACTTGGTGAGAAAGCAAAGCAGAAAACTCTGCTTGTGCAGAAATATCACCACCTTTTTATTTTTCATCCATTGAGAAGAAACACCTAAACTTGGAATTTGAGAGCAAAATGCAGGAAATGTAGAAATCAGTTTCTTAATGAGTCACCTTCTGTCTGTAAGCATTTTTGTGGATACTTTAGACCTGATTAACCTGTCAGAAAATAGCTACTACAACTTCATGTGGTTTTAACAAACTGCACCACCAGCAGCATGTTCTACCCTGCATTGTAATGCAGCAGGCAAACATAACCCACCATCCCTCTTCCAGGTACATTGCTCGTGACAAAGAGCAGCTGAGCCGAATGGGCATCTCCCATGTCGTAGATGCTGCTGCTGGGCGATTTCACATTGACACTGGAACCAAGTTCTACAAAGACCTGCTTGTGGATTACTATGGAGTAGAAGCAGAGGACAACCCTAACTTCGATCTCAGCATTTACTTCTACCCAGTCGCTCAATACATAAGAGCAGCACTGAATTCCCCAAGAGGTAACTGGACCATCTGTGCATGCTGCATACCGTCCGCCTAGGAGCCAAGTAGAGCAAGTTACCAAATAGTATTTGGCATAAACCAACCATGTGCGGATGTGGGTAAGATAGGAAGATAATCAGCAAAATCCCTGCTGTAGCTAACCATGGGCTACGTACAATGCCAGAGGCCTGAGGCTAGTGGGGGATCACTAGAGTTAAGGACAAACCTTCACAAAAGCAGCTCTCCACTGTGCCACAAAACTGTACAGATACCTACTCAGAAGGAAGTGACTTATTAAGATAACAGTTACACATTACCTGTTTTACTTCCATCGTGGTGAGCTTTCATATCAATGAGGGTCCTAAAACACTAACTACCCAGCTTTATCACATGCAGGTGTGAGATCTGAACCACACCTTACAAGTCCGGAAAGGGAGAAACAGTAATTGAAACTAGTGTACCTCCATGCCAGAGATAGTCTCAGTGTTTACTGCTGTTTGGAGGGGTTGATCCATGCTGTTAGAAAGTATTTGCTTTTGCGCAACTGAGGGCTGCATTTGGATTTCAAAACCACTAACATATTTGGAGAATTTGGATCTGCACTCATTTCTATTGCAGCATATGCTACTTGCAATTGAAGTCAGTATTGGGTTCAGATCCAAGATCTTTTTGAGTGTATAAAAAAAGTTCCAAATCCACTGACAAAAGACAGGTAACAACAGATGAATTGTGGTGACCACAAAAGCAAACAAAACCAGTGCTTTGCAATATACATGCTCAAATACTGAAAGTTATGAATGCAGAACAAGTTAGGGCAAACACAAAGAACTCACCATGTCTTGAGTGCATATTTATTCCTACTTCTATGATTTTCGATATTGCTTTACTGAACTCCATATGGAAGCAGGGTTCTGGGAATGGAGACAAGGTGAAATTCAATCATATACAGTTCAGCTGTTGCTGACATTCATCATTTTAAGGAAAGTGCAACAGTTTAGAAAATATATAAACAAGATGTTCTGGAAGAATAATTTCCTGAGGTACAGAAATTCAGCAGCTAAATACCCATGACCTGTGTAGGGATGAGACAGGGAGGGATTGTTGTTCACATAATTTAGAAGAGGAAAAAAAATGCATTTATTATAGGCAGTGATGCTGAACAAAAAATTATACCAAGTGACAGGAGGCCTGTTCATATTAAATTCAGGATGTAACGAGGTACTTCTGTTTGATTGAGAAGTCATTTAAGACTGCTGTTTAACTATTACGAGCAAATTGAACATCTTTTTTTTTTAAATGGAATTAAATTATCTTTTTCACCTGGGAGGATAAGTCAAAGTTAAGACTGTAAGAGGCATAAACATATTTAAAACTATTAATCAAATACTCATTAGAATTAAGTAAGAACTGTTACTCCCATCATGCTTGATAAAAAATCTGATGCTTTGCACCAGAAGTTCAGAAAACAACATGGACAGATTTATTCCAGATTTCTGCCTTAGATAAATAGAGTATGTCTTTGGTGATGTAAGGAATTTATTTTTAAGGCAATTTCTTCAAACTCAGATGCCAGAGCATGAGCAAAAGGAAGAAAGGGAGCATGCACCACATGCTCCCAATTTGGAGCTATTCCTGTCACAGTGGTCAATGGTTGCATCACTCCTTGAACTATTTCCTTCATCATTTTTGTTGTACAGATTAAGCAATGCATGCAGTACTGTTGCAGCCATGCCATGTAAGAACTTTTTTTATGAACCCAGCTTCCTTGACTGCCTTTCAGCAAAGCCCATGTTCCTTTGCCCACGTAACAGAACTGTTTGGGAAGGCCCAGCCAAGAGCAAGCAGATGCACAATCTGCCCCTTTCTCTGCAAGGAGAAACATGGTGTCAAGGAAGTACTTGCTGTCTGACTCATGCTCCTGCTCAATGGGCAACACCTCGATTATCCATCTTGCCCCTTTGCATGGCCATCTGCACAACTTGCATTTTTCTGGAGTGAAGCTAAACATAAGCATAAATCAGCAGGGTTTGGTAAAGCCTAGCAGAAGAGGGAGCGAAAGAGAACTTGAGAGCACAGATGAAAGCATGCCACAAAAACAAACTGACACCATGCAGAAGGAATGATTCCCAAGGAGAGAGCTTCTCCTTTAGTTGACCTCCAAACACATTTAAAACAGGCAAGTTAAAATTACCCATGAACTTCCCAAAATGGCAAACCCTCTCAGAGGCATATCCCTTCTTCCACTTCACTGGAGGAAGGGAAAAGCTAGGCTCCCTCTCCTGCCTTCTTCCTTGTGATGGTGGTTAGGAACGAAGCTTAACTTAGGAGGAAAAGGCCCTCTCTCTTGACTCTGCTGTAGGTGTATTACATACTTGTCTGACCTCTCACTGTCCAGTAGGTGACAACCCTTACCTGTTTCAGGAGGCATGGAAAGAAAGGACACACCATAGTTTAAAGCTTTCCATAGGCTTCCTGCTGCTTTCAGCTGTGACAAAAGAGACACTTGATTAATCACAAAATAGACAATTGTTTCTGCACCTGGCTACAGGATGGCGGCTAAAATGTAACAGGAAATGAGAAAACCATGGTGGAGTGGGAAGAACCCCTGGGGCCCACTAGTCCAGCTGAGTTCTCCTGGTGAGCAGCATCATTCTACTGGATTAAATAGAGCGAGGGCAGCTGGGGCGTTCACTCTGGGTGACAGATCTGGAGCCTGGTCTTAAGCCAAATTGAATCCATCCTGCAAGAAAGCAAGGGCTAGTTCAGGACATTTAGCTCAGTTAATGATGAGTAACAAAAGGACAATATGATATTATGTGTTTTAATGACTGATTTGTTCAACAAGATTGAATTTCCCAACTTGAATTTGGCCAAAGTTGGATGTGCAAACTTTATCCCTAGTGCAAACCCTTTGATGTCAGTAGAGTTACAGCAGGCATGAGCTGGATATAATATCCATAATCCATTGTTAAAAACCAAGTGTTATTGTTCTGCACAAATCCCAGCCAGATGACAGTTATTGTCTGTCTCTGCAAAAAGTAGCTTGAGATGTGCAGTGCAACATTTCAAATAAGGATTGCAAGATTTAATAATGCCAGAAGCTAAGTGCCCCCACTTCTCCTCAATTAATCCCATTATTCCTGAGGGATCCTGTTACATGCTCAGAGAAGGTTGCAACATAGGCCTCTAATGTGGGATCAGTCCAACTTCTCTTTGCACTATGTGTTAAAACAAATGGGTGCAGGGAAGGTATAGTCTCCTTGTGACATGGATTCTGTGGTACAGAAGATCTGGTGATAATTTCCTTGCCCACCCCATGACAGGAGCATGCACAACAACTGTCTCTGTGGATGCCACTTTACCAGGCTGTGGTCCAGCAGCCACGCAGGAATCCAAGCCTCAGTGCTTGGGACGGGGCATCTCTGCTGCCTCCCATGACAGGCTGATGCAACCCGCTGTTATCAAGACAACAGTCAGCCCACATGGTGCAGACACTTCAGGCACTAGTCAAATTCTGGATATCATGGTGGGTTCAGAGTGTCACTTAACCCATTGACAGCTACTGCTAAGAGACAAGGATCTGAGCCTGTGAACAGAACCACACAGCAACACAGCATTTGTTTCCTGACTCAAGTTTAACATTCAATTTGTTTGCTATAAATAATCACATAGTAAATTCAAATCTGCTTTCAGTAGAGCAATTTTACATTAATTAAATCATTTCACATGACTGATGTATCTGCAACAAGCAGTCATTTTATTGTCAGTGTACCTGCATTTATCATAACCTCTGTGCATGATGAAACAAAGCTAACAATGTGGAATAGATTCTGCACATGTGAAAGAGAAAATATACCTGCATCCTCATGGGAACAAGTATATTAGGGAGCCATGCAGATTAGGTCCAAGGTCAATAGTTGGGGCTTGTCCAGAATTTTCCTGAGACACTTTCTAAAGCCACTTGCTGATCTAAGCAGGACTCTTCTGAAGTGCAAATAAGCCAGAGAAGCAGGGAAGAAAATTCAATGTATTCGTACTTGCCACCTCCTTCTCTCAGACACAGAGTTAGATATAAAATGGTGGAGATCCAGTCTGTACAAGCAGAAGCCTGTTCTGCTTTCAACAGAAAACAAAACAAAACCAAAAATGCATCAGGCAATACTTAATGGCAGCACCCATAGCTGTGCTCAGCTTCGTCTTCAGTTCCATATTGCAGGTGGGGTTGAGACTTTTCCAAGGCAGAAGGCTCCATCTGGATTAAAAAAAAAAAATGGTCACAAGAACCATTTTACAGAAGTTATAATCATATCAGCAAGTCTTCTGTCCACCATCCCATTGCTGGCCAAACTTAGACTGAATTTCAAAATATTTAGTGATTCCAAGTCCAACATGAAAGCCATCTATTTTTTATTGTGTTTTGTTTGTTTTCCCCCCTTCCTGCTACAGTTCAAACCATAAATATAGTTACTTTTTCTTTTAGTTAAGTGTGCTGGTAGCTTACAATTTTTCAGACAAAAAAAAAAAAAAAAAAAAAGAAAGTAGTAGTTCTGGTTCCAAGAAATTTTTTCAGAACATGCTGTTCCTTGGCTTCTGTTATCTGGGGTGTGCATTAGAGTGAGTGACTGTATTTCCCCAGTCCCTGCCACTACACTGCAGTTAGGCCTATACTAAAGTGTGGATTTTTGACAGCCCTTTTGAACTTAGCATTATTTGTAGTACATCTTAAAGAGAAATTGTGCTTTACAGTTCTCTGGAAATCTCAGACCTGGGTTATTTGGGTCTAAGTGCCTCTACCAGGGAAGATAATAGAGCATACATATCCCACAAGGTTCACATGAAAGCTACTGATAGTGCACCACAATAAAAAAATTCTAGTGAAAATTCCAATTAGCATTACCTTTTAGCAGGGGTGCAAAGCATTTCTCCATATTCCCATAACAAAGTAGGACTTCCATTCGAAGAATCCCCATAGAATTAGTGTAAGTGACAGACTGGTGTAATTTAACTTGAATAATGGCATCAGTATCTCAGTAAATTCTGTAAAGCTTTATCTGAATGGGAAAACTAATTGAAATCACTTGACCTTCTAATTCTGCAAAACTGACATTACATTGGAAAAACCTCTCCCTTCCCCCAACTGTTTCGAAGCCCAGTCTAAGTCTGTCACCAGAGCTGGTTTCACCACTTCCTTGGAGACTATATTTGTCCCTTTATTTCTACTGAAGACATGTCTATCTTTAGGGCTGAGCTCAAATTTCTCATGCCAGGATAATCAAAGGTGGCTGTCTCACATACATTGTGGAATTCAACACTTCTCTCAACCTGCTGGCCAGAGCAGGTTTTTACAACACATGCTCACACTTGCCAAGCACGTGGCTATGCCATCATTAGTCAGAAAGGGAATAGTTGCTAAATACTCTGCCACAAACAAAATGGGATTTAAGATGAGCTGCACACAAAGTACCCAGAATTAACACTTGGGGAGATGGGGGCAATCAGTCTGAGGTTTTTGGCTGGATCTAGGCTCATAATCCAACAGCAGTATTTTTGTCTTGCTCCCTGGTAATAGAGAAATTAAGATGCTGTAAGCACAAACAAAACAAAGAACTAGCCCCGAAAAGCTGTCTGTTATTTCTACCACCTCTTACATTTTACAGAGAAGCAGCATCTAAGATACTGTATTCCATCTCCAAACAAAAAAGAAAGCCACATGGGATTGCTTTTACCGATTTTTGTCTTTTTCTGGATATAAACTGTACTGTTGTTAAATTGCATTTTGTACACAATTAGTAAACAAGAGACTACAAATGTCTATGTCAAATGACAGCCTAAGAAAATTAGAATTTAAAAAATGCAGAAAATATTTGATTTCAAACTTATGAAGATTTCCAGTGAAGTGTTCTGAAATTTTAATGCTAAAAATACAACCTTCTTTCTGATTCCTTAATGGGAGACAGAGCTGTCCAGTAGGTGGTTAGAAGTTCCAGTCTGACTCCGATCACTGGTTACTTTAATAATGCCCAATTGCTGAGCCACGGTCTCTGCAAAAAGACTACATCTGACTGCAATAAAGAACAAGAGAGTTTGAGAATTTTCAGGCATGGCTATAATTTCTCAAGAGAATATTTTCCAATTAAAAATTTCTCCTTGAATCTACCATTTTTGTGGTAGTTGAAACATTTTACAATATTTACAAGATGCAGGTTTTCAGGTTTTAGAACGAGCTCTTTGTTCACCTTGGGAGGGAAAGGACTACAAACCTGAGTTTTTTCCATTTGAATGCAATGCATTTGACAAAATTTCTTTTAATTCTACATTAAAAAGCATTTCTTTTCTTACAGCATGTGTCAAAACCACACATTAGAAACACAGGAATCCGACATGATACGGGACTGTGTTTCTCAGGCTGCTTCACTTAGTGATTACAGCAGAAAAACCAAAAGCTGAGCAGGGGAAGGGAGGGAACTGTACTCCTGGATCCTTGGAATGTCTTCCTTGAGGCTCACAGCAACATGGAAGGACTCACAATATTACTTTTAATGAACTCCTAATAAAGAGGCACACCTCAAATTGACACCTCTGGGGAACTCAAAGCATTTAATAAATTGTTCTTCTAGTGACCACCTAATACAGAAGGGAAGATAAAGGCATTAGGGAAGGAGAGTGACTATAGACTACAGGGTAGACTATAGAAATATAAAAATATAAATAAGCTAGTGCAAATGGCATATACAAACAGGAGCTATTCTTAATGGCAACACCCATTTTCTCACACACTTCCAACCAGGTCTGGCAGCAGTCAGCGCCCTCAGAAAGCATTACTGCTCTAAGCAAAGAAGTAAAAAGAGCTCATAGAAAACCACAAGTGTTCCCATAACAGCAGCAAGCATTCCTGAGTATGGCATATCTGAAATCCCAAGTTTCCAGGCCCTCTGGTAGTAAGTAACTTACAAATGCTGCTCCAAACTTAGCCTCATAAGTATGAAGACTTGAAGCTTTGCCAGCAAGTACATCATTCCCAAAAACACATACGAGCAAGCAGGGACATCATGGATGGCAGGCTGGGCAGGAGAGCTAAGGGCATGCCATCAGGCTGACAGCTAAGTCCAAACAAGCAATCACAGATCCTGAAATATAATTATGAATGTTCTGCAGCAGCCATTAAAGCTCACTGTTCCCCCACCAGGGGAACACCTACTTGCTTCAGCCCTGGTATCAGCACCGCTTCCATCTCTGCTCCAGCATGACAAACCCCATTTGGCTTCTCAGCATAACTGCATCTCGCTCTCCTTTTTCCAGGCAAAGTACTAGTTCACTGTGCAATGGGAATCAGTCGATCTGCAACTCTTGTCCTTGCTTTCTTAATGATCTGTGAAGATATGCCTCTCGCTGATGCAATTCAGACCGTGCGCTCACACAGAGGGATCTGCCCCAACTCCGGCTTCCTCAAGCAGCTTTGGGAGCTGGACCTCCAGTTAGGAAGGGGGAAAGGCAGAGAAGACTTTAGTGCTAAAAGGACCCATCTCCTGGCACCAGACTGAGAGATGCTGCCCTCACTGAAGACAGCACAAAGATGCTGTCAGGACTGCACTGAGAAATGCCTTGGGAAATGGCTGAGCATGAGCAAACTGGTAGGAGTCTGGTATGTATTTTTTTCGATAAGCCCACTAATTGGAAAGAAAATGAAATAAAGAAGGATTCAAACCAGCAGTTTTGCCCACCTGGGCCTGTTTATTTAATGACATGTTGGGCAGGGCATAGGGAGCAGTTGGGTTTTCATGCAGAATTAAAAGGCAGCACAGTCAACTCGAAAAAAAATACTTTTTACTTGCTTATAATTGCATTTATATGGCAAGAGGGAAAACAGCTGAACTAGTAAAAGAAAAAGAAAGCATGAGGGTTTTAAGCAAATCTTTTAACATTTCACATCCAGCTGGCATAGTACAAGACTTTCTTCAAGTTTTGCAAGCTAAAATGCTCCTTCAGTCTGACATAGTGCCACTAGTCAGGATCCAAGCACAGAGGCTCTTGCTGGGACCTTCACAAGCCCTTTTAGCAAATACTCAGAACTTAAAAAGAGCAGATACTGGAGTTCCCAGGCAGACACTGCACCCTGGGGCATGGCTATTGACACCCTCACTGCTGGTCAAAGTGAGGGAAGGAAGGTGTCTCCTTGCACATGGAAAGCAAGAGGCACACTCAGGGCATACTGCGCACAGCAGGGCAGCAGCAGCGCCAGACAGAAACATCCTCCTCTTGGCTTGAAAAATCGCATTCCCTAAATTTCCCTGAAAGCCAGAATCTAGTGTCATTGTGTCAGAGTAAAAATGAGCAATGCCTCTAACAAATCCAAAGCAGCAGCTCTGCCTTTTGATTACTCTTTTATGCCCAATTGGCTACATTTAATCTTGTGAAGAACTTGAAGCAGATACTTGCTTCAGTGCAATTACAGGCACATACAGAACATTGGCAAATGCAAACAATATAGAATTTCCACTTGACGGCAGATTAATTTGGTGTGATGTTTTCCCTTGAGAGGTCTTAAAGGCTTGCAGTTCTGAAAGTACCCTGCAGTTTGTATTTATAGCACTATGGATGTTGAATAGAAAGAGAAGTATATACTCATTCTGAACTGAAGTTTCTTTTGCCCCCCATACATTAAAAAAATAAAATAACCGAGCACAGCACACTTCCACTGCATTTCTCATAATGCAATATGGAAATAGGATTTCCCTGCGGAGCCTATAGAGAAACTCAGGTGGTGTTTCCACTTTTATAAACATGTAAGTAAAACACAAACAATGCTACAGACTAATTTCCTCTCAGGGAACAGAGAGATTGGTCTTCCCTCCAGAAAGGGACCCAGCTTTTCAGACTGGAGTAAGTGGCCAGAAGGGAGATGATAGCTAATGATGGAAAACTCAGTGAAGTTACAGCTTTCACAGGCTCTTACTGGCTACCACAGCAAGGAGATTAGATTTCAGTGAGCATTGCAGCTGAACCACTCCCGACACTTGGATCTCCTCCACCTTGGTCTGTCTAGGTGCAGATCATGCTGAAGCTTTGCAAGTAGACTTTTCAGTTGCCTTACTAGTCCACTCCCTTCTAGTCCCTGTAACTCAGCCTATGCCATGCCAAATGGCACTATATTAAAGTGCAAGGAGTGTATAAAACACAGCAATCCAAAATCTCCATGTATTGAGCCTGTCAGAACAGGTCATAATTCCCAGCAAGTTCCACATCTGGAAACATCTGTGGTTGCCAGGCAGAATTTAAAGTTAGCATACTTTCCAAAGTGACTGAGCCTGTATTTACCCCAGCTGAGACCTTTTGGTCATTGCAGTGTGACTGCAGCTGGCCAGAGACAGCCATAGATTCCCCTGCCATGTGTGACTTGCAGCTTAGGTCCTGCCAGGAAAGCCAGGGCACTGGTAAAGCAGGAGTGCTGGCTGGATGGTCCTGTTATAGGTGTACAGTGGAAGCTTCCTCTTCAACCTGGAAAACAACCAAACAATGAAGAAAAAAAGAGATCAAAACCACTGACACAAAGACAATAAAGCTGCTGTCCAACCCCAGGACAAAAAAGATTCCCTTTCTAGAAGAGCCCAAGCTGGTTCCATTGCTTTGCATTGTTGTGAAGTTCAGACAGTGGGAGGCAGCTCCCCCTCATCACCTGCACTTTCTCTGCTCTAGCAGATGATAGCACCTGAGCCCACCATTACTCTGTCTCTATGCAAAGGCAGCAGCATCATGGAGGTGGCCTGGCAGGAACACTGGTGCAGGTTCAGTAGTTGATGACAAACTATCTCAATCTCTCACCCATGTGTTGCACTGGAGGTAGCTTTTTGCCCCTGTGCTTAGCTAAGCAAGTGTCTCTTAAAATCACAGCTGTAATCAAGACAAAGAAAATTAAAACAACATTGGGGGTGGTCTCAGGTAAATCTGGTGCTACAATTTCAACATCAAAAGTTGCTGACTCTTTGCAAGCCACCAGCTCACCCCAAGAAACAAGGAATAGCTTCTTTCCACCACAGCCATCCTTGCTAACAACAAGGGTGCTTGTGAAGGAGGAGCCTTCAGCACTGTGGTGGAGCTGTGCACTTCCTACACAGTAAGCCTGAGAGGGAGGATGGGCACCTCGGCCCCCTTTCACAGACACAACACCTGGAGTTTGCCTGAGCTGCAGCAGGATGTTTGGGAAAAAGCACAGCAGGATTGCTCTCCAGCCTCCAGAATTGGCACAAAAACATGAGAATAGTTTTCTCACATAAGATAACTTGCCTTCACCAGCTTTTCCTCCCAGCCTTTCAGCAATGATAAATACAGAGAATATTGCTGTGGGCATGTCTGCAGTGCATTATTTATCCTTTGGATTTGCACTTAGGGTTTTATTTGTAAAAGGAAAGTGGGACTATAATTCTGCTCTGCAAGGAGCCAAGCAAAGAGAGGACAGAAATTTTCAACAAGTTGCTTGGAAAGAGGTGATACCAAGGACAGGTTTCCCATGGAAAGACATGCTAGCCAGCATATTGCGAAGGTACACACTATGCAACAACAGCTAAGAATGTCAGCCTTTTTCCTCCAGATGCATTAACTCGTTCCTCCTTGCACAGGTAACTTCAGACTTGATGCAGCAAAGATGGCCCTCCTGTGGAACCTTCTTAATTCATAGCTTTTGCCCTTTTTCTCTTAAATAAAAAAAAAATTAAAAAAACAGAAATTCTGAACGGGGATTGGAACCAGAATAGAAACAAAGCTGAAAAACTAAGTATAACCAAGACTAACCTGTCAGGATTGAGTATCACGCCACTGGACAAGCCTAAGTTGAGCACACTGCAGAGCTCCATTTTATCTATGGCCTTCAGTGTACACATGAGCACTGTATTGGTGCAGTGCCCTACGTAATACACAGCACCTGTAGACAAGGACACAGGCAAGTAGTCTCACAGGCAGATATCCTGGTTCTGAATTACACTGGTCTATTCCACTTAAGCCAGTGGTTTCCAGTTCTACTTTAACTTTGGCACTGCCCACCAAGACCAAGCAACTTGCTCCTGCCAGCCTCTCCAGAATTGCAAAGCACTGTGAAGTCCACTTGTCAGACATAATCCTCCTCCTGTTATTTTTACTTTTCCTTTGTATTTTCCTGATAGCAAGGCTGAGCAATGTGGTACTGTGGAGAGGGGATTAAAAATACCTTGTGCTTTGCAAATTTACTTCATGGTCTAAGGTTCAAAAAACATATGCAGCTCCTGAAGCCAAGTCAAACAGAAATCTAGGGCCTGCAAGGCTTGCAACAGTTAAGTTTTCTTTAGGCTATGATTATTTTGCTTAGAAACTAGACCCTTGATCTGTTGCAGGAGGCTGCAGTTTAATAAAGTCAAACAATTTGCTCTTTGCAAAGTACTATTTGCGGTAAAAGTATCATTCAATTACACTGCTCCCCCTCACTGCTGCCTCCTGGAACCTCGTCTGTTTATATACAGAAAGCACTCTCAGGAAGCACTCCTAAAAATACCCAGCAATGTTAGCTGAGGATCTGGCTCTGTTTTTCCTCCTCCTGCTTCTGCCTCCATAAAATATCCTTCCATCATCTTCGTGCTCAACAACCCCAGCTGTTCAAGCAATGGTTATTCCTGTCTTGCCCTCTAGAAATTGTCCCTTTCCTTCCTCCTCTGCCAGAAGCCATTCTTCACCAAGTCACAGAGCAACTTCCATAATGTTGCCATGCCATGTCCCATCTAGTGTTTTCTCACTTGATCATTAAATTACAGTGAAGCCTACATCGCCTTTATCAAATCCTTGAGTACACCTACATGGTTCTGCCCATTTCCCAGACAATAAGAAGGTACCAAGTCAGGGAAAAAACAGTACTAAAAAAAATCTTTACTTTCTAAAAGGACATTTGAAGACTGCAAAACAAGACCCAGTATGCGCCACAGACTAAATTTTGAAACCACTCTCAAGGAAGTTACCCTGGAGACAAAGCATCTCCCAATGGAAATACCATTGCAAATGAAAATATTTTCACAGTAGTACAAATAGAAAATCTACACAGCAAAAATCCAGCCAACTGACAAAAACATCACTTATTAAACTTCAGGCAAAATCCAAAAGCACATCTGGGATTCAGCTCACGCTTCTGATCTGCCACCTGAGATGTTGGCAGAGCCTTCCCTCACACAAGATGCCTCTTGTCAAGGGATAGGTTCTTCGAGTTGCTGCAGTCTGATTTTGCTTGTTACCAGTCATCTTCTTGAACACAAAGATCTTCCAGCACATTCAGTAGGCACCCAGCACAGAGAGATTCGTAGCAGCACAAAGCATCTTTGATCCTTCAGTCTGTCCACATATCACCTATTGACCTGAAAGTTTCTCTTCTGGAGGAGTTGAGCAGACAGACCTCAAAAATGAAAGGTCGACTGCTCTGCTGTTGTAGTAGACAAGATCTACCCTTGTGGTTACTCCCAGTGAAAAATTTTTTGAAAAGCAATTGTTGCTCTACAAATCTCCTTCTATGAAAACAAAGCATCTAATTGATATAATTTCTCCTAATTCAATAACAATTGTAATTAATTGATTAATCCAATACTAATTATCAATAATGAAATATTCACAAAAGCCCTTAAGATTGCTTTTGGAGAATTAACAGTCCTTAGACAAAAATTCCCAAAACACAAGAAGCACATAACTAAGAAGTGAGACACTAATAACTTCTGCACCAAAAACATGTAGATTGCTTAAAATAAATAAATACATAAAATAACTGAGTTATTTACAAAAACCCCACCCATCACTGGAAAACCATCAGCCAGCAAAGAGTGAGCAAGGAATTATTTGCTCAGCTCTGGTGACAATTGGCTGTTACTAGAGTTATTCTGACACATTGTTTTGGAGAACATCTGTTTCCACTCTAACTCCTTTAACTTTCAGATGTGAAAAACAAAAGCTCATTTTCATGCCATGTCTCCCATCTTCATTTGGCAACAAGTTATTGTTATACTGGATGATCTGTTTGTCAGTTTATATTTTCCTATCATATCTATTTTTAGCTGCTCATTAATATTACTTGGAGCCTCTCCTATAAATCTTAAACATTTATAGCACATCTCGACAATTCATCAAATGGAGCCAACCTTCAAGGAAAGGAAACCCAAACCACTTCCCCCTGCTCAGCTGAATCAGATTCAGATCCTTGTCTTTTAAACTTCAAACTCAACATTTTCCCATCTGCTCTTTATATACAACAGCCCTTTTGCTCCACACCAATATTTTATTCTCCATTCATAACTTTTTACTTCCCTCCAGAGCTTTCCTGATGCTTTTAGTCTGCTGGACTCATAGAAGACTTGGATTTTGCCGGGTTTCTCCCCCCACACTCCACAGAAGGGGAAAAATAATCATTCAGCAATGAATGGCCACTTTTCATTACTCATTCACAAGAGAGACACAGCAGGATCCTAGGGCTGGACTCAAACGACACTTTTCTTTGACATTCTCACAAGAGGAAAACAGCATTTTATCAGAGACTATTCAAACTAAAGATTTTTGGAAAATTAAATTTACTTTTTACTCTCAGTCCTATTCACTGACTTGCATTTGTAATCCTCTGTGTGTGCATGTATAACTATCAATCAACTGCACAATTTTGTAGCTATCAACATGCTTGGAGGTAGCAGTAATGTCTGATTTGGCCAGGTCATCCACGCAGGGAACATTTCTAAAGGGCTCAGTATATAACGGCTGACAGCAAGATGATTTCAAGAAATAATAACCAGAAGACGTTACCCGACCAGGAGTTTTGCAGAAGAAGTGTCCCCACTCATGAAGAAATGCCAGCCCCTGCCAGGCAGGACTCGGCTGCTGGGACAGGCTGTGCAACAGCTCCTGGCTGGTGGGATCAAATACAGCCACAGGTGAGAGGAGATTGCTCTCCTCCTCCCTAGCTGTCCTGGGGAGATCCCAGCCTTGCACACTGCAGATCTGAAGCTAAGCAATAAATTTCTTAGAAGCAACTGTTAATTGTCTGTATGTAATTAGCTGACACTCAGCTGGAATACACAACTGATTAAAAATCAGACTGACCATTTTTTCATTTCCTACAAATTTGAATTAATTAAAGGAGACATCACATAGCAAGAAATGAAAACTGTACCAAGGGAAACAGTCCTGGCATGCACGTTAGTCTTACAGAGTGGCTTTAATTTAAACAGCTCACATGAGGCAGAACAGCTGTATATTGCTTTTTGGGGAGGTAGGCCGTGCCTGGGAGAAGACAGCAACAGAAAGGAGTATTCAGATTTTACATCTGAAGTTGCTTTCCACCAATTCACACAATTCTTCAGTTGACCCAATTTCTCTTCCTGCTATCAATTTTAATGAAAGAAAAAAGTAAATTAGTTCAGACTCAGTTATGCTTCCATGTGGTTACACTCTGATTTTACAGTCACTAGAACCTCCACTTTCTAACCCATCCTGTTTTGCACCAGACATATATCAACTTACCTGCATCTCCACTATCCCAGATCCTTTTGGTCAGATGTCAAGTATCAGTGCCACAGCAGTCTGTCTGGCCAGTCATCCAAAAGCATTTCAACAGGCAAATACCAATACATCTTTTTCAGGCTAGTCATGTTGATGACAGGCATCCCAATGCTCAGAAATGCTTGCCTGCCAATAAAGGTGCTAGCTTGCTAAAAAATAAAAAGAAGTTTAGAGCTATTTGGAAAAAAACTGTGGGAGGCTAAAAATTATGTATATTCTAGTAGCTATACCATGCAATGTACTGCAAGAGCACTTCTGGCATGCTGTGATTGTACTGAGAGAATATTGAACTGTGGAATATCAGCTCACAATGTGGAATAGACATTTTGGAAAAAAAAAAAAAAAAAGGCAAACTGTGCAGGCACAATAACTCACAGAGATGAGATTATAGCAGCAAACCCAAGCAAGTCAAAGAAATCACCATTAGGATCCCCTCCCCACCCTAACCACTCTTCCCATTGAACGAAGTATGCTGAATCCCTTACAATTCTTTCAAATTAAAACATAAGCTTAAACTGAAGATTGACACAAGCTACAAGGTTCAAATGTTACCCAGATTTCCCTTAGCATTAGGCACTGACAGGCCTGGGATCTTAAAGTTTATTATGGTAACAGCAACCTTGGATGCAGAATCACAGCTAGACTCAGACACATATACAAATCACCCCTGTATCAACCTAAGCCAAGAACTGTGTTTCTGCCAGCCTCAGATGTTCAGAACTCCTGTGTCACACCCGTCCCCCCTGACACTCCCCCCTTTCCCATTGTGAAAATGTCTTTAGAAAAGCTGGGATTTTATTATTATGTGTCTTAAGGGTCATTGTTTTAATTATTTTCTTGACAAGGGCAATAAACTTAAATTTCTCCTCCTCTCCCCTGCCAAGGAAAGCTGCGATTCCCTGGTAGATTTAGGAGCGTGCACCATGTTATGAGACATGGAAAAAGCTATGAGAGCTAAAGTACTGCCACCTGGTACACCACAGCCATGATCTAGGGCTAGAGCAGCTGGGAACACATGCTGTTTCACTTACTTTTCTATGCCTTAAAATGAGCAGTGCCAGGGAAGGATGTATACATACATATAGATTACAGCATCATCAACATCCATGACATTGGGACATTTAACAAATGTCTTCACTTACCAGCATCTCCAAGACGTGCTCTGTCAGATGTGGGAAGGAACAGCCCTTTGTAAGCCTGTCAGTCACACTACGATCCCTACTCAAACTGAGAAGATTCCCACCAGAAAGTGGAAATTTGACCAGGCCCTGTGTTACCACATACAAACTGATGGAACCAATCTGTCTTCCCCCTTTGAAAGGGATCGTTTCCTAACAGAGCCATAGCCAATCAATTTATTTATTTATTTATTAAAACACCTGGAAAGACCACATAATACTACTATTTATACAAGGCTTTAGTCTTTTGAAGGAAGATTTAGCTACATTAGCCCATAAGATGCACAAATTGCCTAGTTTTGAAGCTGTCCTTTTAGCAGTGCTGTATACACACGCTCAGATGAGTATGGCTGCAAAAAAGAAAAAGTTGCACGTCACTAAAAAGCAAAGGTTAGAAGAGGAACCACTGCATTGTCCAAAGGAACTGATCTGTAACAATGAAAACATCATTATTTGGTTTAGTAACTAATGGTATAAATATTCAATAGCACCAAGAAACATAACTCAAGCAGGAACACCTGCAATCCACACCTAACACTAGCAGGATGCAAAAGATGGGCCTCACAACCCAGCTGAGACCAGGCTCTTAGGGCAGGCTGGAGTGGCAGGCAGGCTGGCATGTACCAAGCCACCATTTATCTGTGCTTACCTTCAGACCTTGCTCAGATGCTATTGCTCACTCCCACAAGGGCAGAGGGATGCTCTGGCCTTGAGCACAACAGTTAATTGACTTGAGGGTGACAAAAGAGAGAGGGGAGAAGGGGGCAGGAGGCAACAGGGACATCAGGGGGACAGGGACTCTGAGTTGCTCCTGTGAACCACAGCTCATCTTGCCCCAGAGCATGGTGATTCAGGTTCTCACAACATTAAAATGGGCTTGAGATTTTTACTCTCCTGTCACGGCTGCCCAAAGGAATTAGAGTTCAGACTGAAGACTTCAGTAATTTCTGCCACAGCAGCAAAGCAGGGCTCCAGAGACACCGACAGTATTTATAGCAGCCTTAAAATTGTACCTCTTCTCACCAACTGAACGAGTTCCCTGAGCTGAATGCTACAGCTAATTGAGAGAAGACTGTCATATACCATCAGCTAAATTTACTGCTGGTCCTCAAGATCAGGTTGTGCTGACTGCTTTGTGACAGCAGTGTCTTAAGGGAGGTCATCTTCATTTTTAAATTTTCCCTCTAGGAACAAGAGTTTCTTCTGCATCTGCACTACTAGGTTTCTATTTATAGGCTTGAACCTCGTCATGTCATCTTCCTTTTTGTTTCCAAGGAAACAATATTTGATGTATTCTACTTCCAAGATTTTCTTCCTTTAGGTTTTTTTCTCCTCCCCCCTGCTCTCTCCCTCCCTTTTTAAAGAGGTAAGTCCATAGGTAAAACCTGCACTTACTTATTTCTAGCATGCAGCATAGTTTTCTCTCTCTAAAACCAGGCTTATTCATACCACTAAGAAATTCAAGACATTTCAAAAATATGCTTAGTGTTTATTTTATGCACTGTATATATCCACTTTTTTCCCAGTAGTAAATGAGCTATAATTGCAATAGACAGCAACTCCTATTGAGCTCAGCTTTCTCAAAAAGTTCAGCTCTCCATCTCAGCACCAAGTCCTCCTTTCCGAGAAAGGTTTTTTTAAAGTCCTCTCACTGACACCTCCACCCCCAATCCTGCTTTCTCATGGTTTTGCTCCTCAAGCTTGGGCTCATGACAGCCAGTCCTGTCCATCTGTACTCCCTTTCTGGTGGCAGGACATCTTCTGACACCTCTCTGCAATGCTCCCCCCTTCAGCACCAGGCTGTGTTGTCAGGTCTGTTGTGGCTCAAAGTTATTTTTCACATGCATTATTATCTTCTGTGTTAATGTTCTTTTAAAACAAGTGGTTGGCATTTCACTGAGTGTAAGTTAGGAAAATGCAGGAGACTGAATCCATAATTTATATTTAAATCAGCACCTAAAACAGCTGGAATAAAGTGGGTTGAATGGATTCTTGGAGAAATGCAGGTGCTTTGGAGTCTTAATGGAAAAGCAATAGGTCAGGCTAAAAGATTTCCTTCAAAATCTCAGTGAGAGTGTGTTTATGTGGATGAGTTGAATGGTGAGTGAGAGACTGGCTGGTATCACAAAAAGAGACTATTTTAACACTGCCTAATTATTAAGAGTAGCAATACTCTTAAGTGTAGTTGAATAATTGTTACTGGAAAACATGCACTCATTTTTATTACTCCTGCCTTCTGCCTCCGTGACATAAAACAATGAGCTGCACTGATGATGATCTGCTCTACATACCACAAAGTTAAAGCCAGAATATTTTTTTAGGACTATCCATTTTGGAACACAAAAGGGCAGTTAAAATCCCAACCTAAACAAGATTATGTGGACCAAGAACACTCAATAAGAGTTTGTGTGGTGACAGGGAGTAAAGGTGGAAAAGCACATGCTGGATATAAAGTCCACAAATAATACAAATTTTATAGAATCATAAAATGTCTTGGGATGGAAGGGACCTATAAAAGTCATCCAGTTCAACCCCCCTGCAATAAGCAGGGACATCTCACACCAGAACAGATTGCTTAGAGATCCATTAAGCCTGACCTTGAATGTCTCCAGGAATGGGAATTCCACTACCTCTCTTAGACAATCTGATCCAGTGATCCACCAGCCTCATATTAAAGAACTTTTTCCTTATGTCCAACCTGAATCTACCCTTTTCTACCTAAAAACTATTACCCTTTGTCCTATTGCTACATGCTCTTGTGAACAGGCCTTCCCCAGCCTTCTTATAGGCTCCTTTCAGCTATTGGAAGGTTACTATAGGGTCCCTCCAGAGTCTTCTCTTCTTCAGGCTGAACAACCCCAACTCCCTCAGCCTGTCTTCATAAGAGAGGTGCTCCAACCCTCTGATAATTTTTGTGGCCTTCCTCTGGACATGCTCCAACAGGTCCACATCCTTCTTGCACTGGGAGCAAAGAAACTATCAAAGTGAAGGTGGAAGTTACCTGCAGTCAGCATCTGCCATTTGGGATTATACAGGTTGTACACTAACACCCATCAATTCCTGTGTCAGCTCCAAAAAAGGCCAGGATCTTTTTTAAGGTATCTGCTCTTGGTTCAGAGGTTCCAAATCATTACACAAAATCTTTGACTTGTCAACAGCAAGGAACATGGGATAGGAAGACTTACATGATCAAGGCCTCTGCCAACATCTCTGGATGCTTTTCAAAAATTAATAACTTTTCCTCAAACCCTTAAAATAAGGATTTCCCACACTCTGTAATCCTACTGGAAGCTGCTCCAGGAAGCCACTTCACCTTCTACCTCAAAAGCATTCGTAGTCAGTTTTGTCCCAGATGATCATAGTTGATATCAAACTTTCATACTTTCCAGTCCAAACATGGCTTAATGACTTCACAACATTGTCTCCTTCCTAGAGGTTACTCAGTTCTCTTGAAGAACCTCAGTAAAAATAACATTTGACAGGAAAGGGAACAGAAGCAAGCCTCAAGTATTTGTCACTAGATTTTGCTAGTTTATTTCTGAAGTAAGAGATTTCTGGTAGCTAAAACACAAAGCCCATTTCATGGTCTGGCAACGCATTGCTTTAGAGATTGTGGTTCTGTAAAGAAAAAGCTTTAACAAGTTAGTTTGCTTCTCAAAGACACTCCTTGGCACTGGACAGGTCCAATTGGGTCTCAGGAAATTAAATGCTTATTTGATGTCAGTGAAACTAAGATTCAACTGCAGTTTTGCTCAAGGTTGTCAGAAAGCTTTTCAGTAATCACTTTCAGCCAGAATAGATGCTCAATTGTTCTTCTTTCCTGCTGCAAGGGGGGAAAAACAGCAGCTTGATCTCCCTCAATTATTCCTTCATATTTCCTTTTTAATCTCTTAAGCAAATTACAAGTGAAGACCTTTGATGTATGTGCCAGCCAAACTCATTCATTTCTCAGTACTTGCTGGACTAGTGAGGATCACCCATTCTTATGCATGTGGATGATAATAAGAACTTCAAAGCCCCCAGGCGTGTGTTAGCTTTCCCTGATTTCCTTTCTAAGTATGTGTTTTGTGGGCCAACACCAGTTAAGACCCATAAACAGCTGCACTTGAATGCCATCTATTAAGGCAGGCTTGCTATTTCTCATAATGTAAGAACTCTGTATCTACTTCACAGAACTACTTGGTCTGTCTTTGTATTTCTCCTGAAATGGAGTACTTAATTTTCAATATTTATGGTGTTCTCAGCTTAAAAGAGTCTGGAACCTGATCAAACTCAAAAAGCCATTAGAAGGTATGTGCCCTGAGGTGGCGTGGAGCATTCCTGGTGGATTACGAGGCATTGTTTTGCTGTTGTGGGGTTTTATGACATGAAGTGTACTTGACTACTTCTAGGAGGATGGTAGGTCATAGCCACATGGTTTCACAGGACCAGATGTTCCAAGGACGACAAAACAACTGTACCTGAGCAGTAGTTGGGCAAACTTCCCCCAAGCTTGCTTAGGAAAAATGAAAAGGGAACATGTTTCAAACCAGTTGATGTTATAAGTAATAGTTAGCATAATTATTTAGTCTGTTGAACTCATGATCAGAGCACTTGGGGGCAAAGAGAACAGAAGAGTTAAAGAGAATATCAGATAGTCACATAAATAAGAAAAACCATCACCAGACAATTTACATTGGAAGAAAATAAATAATTTTGGAAAAGCTGTAAAACTTCATGCTTCAGGCTTCCAGCCAAGCTTTATCTAAGGAGGTAGAGTGGATAGATTAAACAGATCTTCTGTGGGGCAGAAAATTTATCCCAGAAGTCGGGAGCCCAGATTTCATGTACTTCCCTTTCAGCAGTTTGTTACTGACCACAGTCAGTGGTACAGACACCAGATAATGGCACCAGCACGGCAGCGCTGGTGTTTCTCCATCTGCACTGCCAGCGACCCAGAAGCATGTACCAAGAGAACAGCAAACATCAATCTAGTTGGTGGCTTTCAGCTCTATTTAAGTCTAGATTTGGCACTCTGTATACCACAAGATTACTCTGACCTGAAACCTGCTCTCAGCATGTCTGGACAAAACTTTCCGATCAGAGTTACATACCAAATAGATACTATTTTTGTTTCTTTTTTAAAGCATGATGTGCTTAGGGAACATGCTGAACCACACCTTTCTGGAATCTCTGCAGCAATATGTTATTGAAGACACAGAGAAGCAGAATTTAAAAAAACATCTTATTCCAATGAACAATAACAGGAGAAACAAACCGTGGCAGCTTCCCAACGTGTCACCAATTGAGTGCAATCCTGTGTGTAATACTGTGCTATACAAGGGGCAAAACCACCCTGAATTTTGGCAATGTAATTTCTTTGTAGGGCAGTTTAAATGACACAACCAATTGCAGATCCTGATTTCTGGATCTCAGGAGCATGTCAGGATGCCCTGTACAGCACAGAATGAGGTACTTACTGGTTCACACTCTTCTCTGTGCTGGGTTCCTCTGGTAGATGCCCTTCTCAGAGGGCTTCCTCTTAGCAATGACTGAGAAACAAGGGAGTGGGCAGTTTAGGGCAAGTTTTCAGCAAGAATCAAGGGTACACAGCATTTTGTGAGGAGAGGGTGCACAGCCATTTAAAACACTTTTCTCTATCTGCAGTAATCAAAACAAGTTATAGCCAGGCTACAGCTCTATGTATAGTTTGAAGACTGCTTGTCTGTGCAAGAGAGAACCATCTGGATTTACTTTACAGTTAACTTATATATATACATATATATATATATATATAAGGTTTCTTAACTTTTGCCAAATAACTGGAAACATAATGGTTTCTGCATGTGGTTAGCATCTCAGTGCAGCTGCAAATGTCCATTAGGACAATCTTATATAATTATATATAAATTCTTCCCATACAATTGTTAAAAAAACAGCTTTGCCAAATAATAGCATATTTTGTAGCAAAGAGGAAATCTTCCAGTCCACTAGGTCAAAATGGGGGAGAGAAGTCTTCTGTATCAGAACTTTACCCAAAGCCTTTATTTCCAACTAACATTAAAATTTCAAGCCTTAGAAAACACTGTCAGATTTTTTCTAACTGTACCTCTAGTGTGGTCTGGCCAGAAATAATTCCTCTCCCTTCTCCTTTTCTTTATCCAATGTTTGTGGAAGAAATTCAGTCCTTCTAAGGACTTTTTTTTTAAAAAAAAAAAACAACAAAAAAACAACTTCTTGGTTTTTTTTCCGCCCTTCCTACCCTCTCTCCTCTGAATGGGACTTGAGCTCTCATTTTTCCCACAGCTCCATAACCTGTGCCACAGAAACTCCCACCTACAAAGCTGGTTGGTGGAATTTTTTTGGCCAGTCTTGCTCCTTCCACTTGGGTATCAGCCTTTTTCCCACCTAAGGCTAGGAATTGCCTTTTTATCATGTTTCTGGAGAGCGGCTGGCACTACTCTTGGCTGGTTATTTGACACTTTCAGAAAACCCATGTAAAATAAAGTGATAATGAATGTTGCCTGGGCTGGTGCAGTTGCTTTGCTAAGAGAGGCATGGTGGGGCTAGTGGGTGACTGCAGACAAGACCAGGGACAGCAGGGATGCACAGGCTGAACAAGAGCAGGCTGACTGCATGCAAGGCTCCAGGAACGGGGAGTGATCTGCATGTTCAAATCACCATCATCAGTGTAGCCAAGATTTTCAGAAATTACGAATAACATGACAAACATCTGCTTTTAGGAACACAACTACTCAACTTTCCACAGAGCAGGTGCTCACCTCTTCCAAAATAAGAGCTTTCCTGCTGTGTTTACTGTGTGTCCAGGCTCCAAAGCACTCTAAATCATTTGCCACACTCAAAACATCTTAGCAGCTAGTACTTTTTACTTGACAAAAGCAAAACTAATGTAAACACAACTGGTCCCAAACATAGAACATTTTCCAGGAGGTGAACAGTCCTTCCATACATGTTCTTGGGACCCTACAGAGAGAGGGGGCACAAGGGCTCGCATTGCTTTGACAGCCAGGCACATAAATACTTCTGTTTTGGCTTAATATTCCTGGAACTCAAAATGCCAGCCTGAAAAAAGTAATACCACAAAACACTGTCATGCCATTGATTGGACATCAAAAGGACAACCATAGGAGAATGGCAGCCCAAGAGAAGCAATAACCCCCTACCCAGAGGTAGAGGTTATTCTGTATTACTGCTCAGTAATGCAGAAACCTGGTTAGAGTGGTGCTGTTAGCATGGAACAGCAGCAGATCCAGTGCCCAGAACATAAACTGAAACTGGTCATTATTCCTTCACATCCATACTGCAGTATTGGCCATGGGCCATGACCAGTCTCGTTCTGGTCCTGATCCTTCTGGGATGAACTTTCATCTTTTAAACAGACAGGGGATGACAAAGGTAGCTGGACACACTTGAAGTAATAAAAAAAATAAGCAACAAAGGTGTTCTACTGAAAAACGAATGGCACCTACTGTGGGACTTGGATACATTGGAAAAAAAACCACTTGGGCGACCTGAAATTTTGGTCAGGCACAGGCATTTGCAGTCACATAAGGTTGTTTCTGTTTTTGCAAGAGAAGAAAGAAGTTCCATAGTAGTTATACATCAACAACTATCTGCTTTTTTGCATGCACTGGAGTGAGAGTAGGGGCACTGTGAGCCAGAAAGACAGGCAAGCAGCACATACAGGTCTACTCAGAAAAATAATTTCCAAGGTGGTCATCTCACCAGAAGGGGTGAGGAGGCCCAAAAAAGCAGGTGCTACTTCCCAGTATCATGCACTTGCCCTGACTTTTTGCTTCCTTTCCCCACTGTCAGGAAGAAGGCAATGGATCTGAAGAATATCCCCTGAGAAATACCAATACTCATGCGACAGCTGGAGCTTCTCACATCATTGCAAGCCTGGCTCCAGCAGCCTTGTCACTCCTTAGGAAGGTGTCTAAATTGGCAACACTGAGGAATTGTTTGCTGCAGAGCAGATGCTTGGGGACAGGATATTGTGTACCTGCTCCTTGCATGTGATCACTGGTCCTTCCAACAGGCAGCCCTGTAGGCCATGAAGTGCTGGAGTGGAAGAGGTGTAGCTCTGGCACCTGAGAGCCCAGATTTGATCTTTGATGGATCTGGCTGTGGATTACTACAGAAAGTTTTAAATTTTCTGCAACAGGAAGGCATAGAGCTTTTCAGGAAAACTTTTCAGGAAAGTAGGGAGTTTTGCAAGGATTGGAGTGTGTACTTCTAACTGCTTTGGTCAAGCTGTCTCCCGAGGTGAGCAGGACCAAGCACCACATTGCTGTTTCAGCAGAGGACGGCATTTCAGAAGCCAGATGGATAGTGAGAATGGCAGCACTGGAGAAAACCAAGAGAGTACGTAGGGGAAAGTGGCTTTCTGGTGATGCACATGCACCAGGATCTCATGGTGACAAGATGAGGATCTTGTCAGGATGCCACTTCTCCCACTGCCAGTAGTGACAGTGCCAAGTCACTTGTGCACAGCATGACAGAAAACAGCAGCACCTCACCCACATCGCATTGGGCTTGACAGGGGATAAGAAGATAAATTATAAGTTTTGTCTTGTTATAGCTGACACACAGGCATGACATTATCTTAGTCATATGAAGGCTAGGTAGCTTAATTGTCAGGTTTAATGTTTCAGGTCACATCAGGGAATAGTTTCACCAGCAGATGTAAGGTTCGTCCTTTGGAGTGGGCAGCATTTAAGGTCAGAGTCAGCAAATCCTCCTCTAAAAATAGACATTAGTTGCAACCTCGGTAAGATTTCTTTTGTCGTTCTGCTGCACTTTACAGGACCCAGCCACCTAGAGCACCCACCTAAGCTTACAGGTAAGGCTAAGCAATGCACATGGTTGCCTGTACTTCTTGTGCTTGTTTTCTTCCTTTTACAACCTAGTTTAGTAAATCAGGAAGAGGACTGAGAGCTGACGAACTTCCTAAGGTAACTGATAACTTCAGAAACTTATTGCAGGGAAAAAAATCTTAGAACTATTGAAAAGAGGTTTTGAAAGCATAAGTTACATATATTTTTTTTAGAATCCATCTGGTCATCTTACAGAAATTAATTTATAAAATAGGAAATGAGGTGCCAAAACTATAATTAAAGATAATTTAAATTTTAAAGGTTAGGAATAAAATAGTGATTTTTCAATTTTTTGCAACATCCATCCCAGAATATTTTGCTTATTCTTTGATAATTGCTCTCTCTCTCTCTCTCTCTCCAGTCAAATCTAACTTTTCCAAATGAATTACAATTCTCTCAGATGATGTTGTGTTTTGAGTTTCTTTGGGCACTCATAATATTGAATGAAAACTCAGCTTAATCTGTTTTAAATTAACCAGTTCAGTCAACAATAAAGAAAGAGGGCAAAAATATGTTTTTTAAAAGTCATCAGTGGCTTAGAAATTCATTGAAATAACTTCTTAGTTTTAAATATTCACAGCAGGAGGGCCTGGGAAATAATTGCACAGAGGCTATGATTCTTCTGGTATAAAAAGTGATTAAGGACGAATGCATTGGATGAGCTATTTTACAGTCCTCAAATCCTTCAAGCACAAGAATACATGGGTAAAATAAAGGAACTGAAGTAAATTACTAAAACAGGAATAAGGAACACAGTATTGTATTATTCTTTTTCACTTAAGTACAATGCAGGTACTCCAGGGATTTCCAGTTTTGGATGTATTGACACTTTGCTTAATTCTTTTAGGGCTCTTTCAGAGAAAAAAAAAATTTAAGGACTTACTCCTCCTCCCTACCAAGAGATATTTATGAAAAATGAATTTTTTTTATCTAGTGTTAGGGGAAAAAAACCAAAAACACCCAAGGAAACTTTGCAGCACTGTACTTCCATGCAGTACCCTGGGGTGCAGCAAGCACCAGGTTACACGGGAAGACCTATAGCTCACTTCATGGTTATTGCCAGCATTTGGAGTCAGAGCAAAATGTCATGGGGGTGCCATATCAGAGAGCATTATTTTTTCTTTTAGTTAAACCATACAACAAAGCATGCTTTTGTTACTCCAACTAACCAACTCTCAGCTCAACTGATGTACTTTGAGTCATTAAAACCTTAGAAACCAAAGCACTGTTTACCTTCCTCACAAGTGCAAACACTGCACTCCAGACAGCATGTGCCTTGGCTTCTGCAAGGAGAACTTTACAGGTTATAAAACAGCCCTCTGCTTAGTCACACTCAAAAAGGGTAAGTACTTTTCCACCCTGAAGGGAGGTATGTACCTAGCATGCTTGCTGGAAATGGAAGAACAAAACATTTCTTAAGAATTCCGGAACTTGCTCAATAGGTTCTTCCTCACTGCTTCTGAAGACCCTCAGTTATGAGATATTATTTTTGTCTGCCGTCAGCAGTGAGAGAGGGCTTACTTGGAGACAGGTTACTAAACTGGATTCAAGCCTTTTGCACTTTTTGAAAGTGTAGGAGAACTGGTATTCACCATCCTTATCTTCTCTCAGGAACTCCTCTCTCCTGTACACAATTGCTATGGATGATGTTTCTCCACAAATGCCTTATCCAAGATAGTTATTAAAGAAATAAGTAAATAAAAATAAAAGCATTGGTTTTGCAATTTTCTGGAAGCCAAGAGAGCCTCAATTTGGACCCCCTGAAGACAGATGTCCTCCTATTTCAGTGGCGTTGAATTCCACCTGATAAATAAAAACATTCAAAAGTCCATACAACATCAGAAAAGAAAATGGGAACAATTTTCAGTAACAAACACTTCATGCATGAAAATTATTTCTCAATCCTAATTACAGAGGGGTTTTTCCACTTTACAGTTCTTCTTTCAAATTCAGTGTTCATGGCAGTAGGTAATTTCAGTCCCTGGATTTGAGGGTCAAACCACCAACTAATCTCGGGGCACCATGTTTATTTCCTATTGCATTGGAGTGGGAATAAGGTTTACTGAAAATGTCATTACTTCTGTAGACTTCTCATGAAAGGCCCAGAGCTGACAGATACATAGCCTGCTTTGGTTATTTTCCTCCCTTGGCATCTTAGGGGCGGAAAAAAAAAGATACCAGGATAACACAGCTCCACTTCTTTTTCAGAGCTGTCATGAGGAAAGAGGTAGGAAACAAAGTCTGAAAGGATCAAAACAGGAATAAGATCAAAATCCATCTCCACATACACAAATAGGTTATATATTTAGGTGTTTGCTGGATACTGAAAACCTTTCATTCCCAGCTAAACCAGAAGAATTTGCAATTGGTTGATATATTCAGGGAGATGTAGCTTCTAGACAACTCTGAGTAAAAAGCCAAGGCTCGTACACTTGTGTACACCAAATTAAATTTAATAAATTCAGCATCAAAAGACCCACTAGCACAGGTGACTGATGTCATACAGGCTAGGAGAACTCTCAAGAGCAGGAAACATGGGTGGTAAAGAATTTAAACTATTCTGCTATATAAATATGGACTGAATTAGGAACTAAGGCAAGGAAGCCCTGTGCCCTATGTAAGGCAAGACAGAACAGCTAACAGAATTAAGAGGAAAATTGTCTTCTGTCTCCATTTTTCTCCCCTTCTCTTATCTGCTGATCTCTCCTGTTGCATGTTTGTAGAGCACACCAACAGCACAGGGCTCTGACCTTATGGGGGATCTACAGCTTCAGGCACACAAACACAGCTACAAATTGGCAGCCAGAGTACACACAGGGGCAACCACAGTGATGGAGGAAACCCCCTGAGTCAGGGAGAGGTGCAGAAAAGAATGGGAGAGGGTACATAGGCCCTTGCAAAGGACAAAGGCAAATGCAATCCTTTTCTGTTTGTGTTTGGTTTTTTTTGTTTGTTTTTGTTTGTTTGTTTGTTTGTTTTTAAATCCTTACAGCTGACTTGGATATTAACTCCCAGGCATAAATCTTGCCAAATTGTTTGGCATCTTTATACACAAAACTGAGGCTTGCACAGCCCATTGAGCCAAAAATATTAAGAAACAACGTACTTTGTTATGTAGATAATGAATTCTAATTTTCAGTCTCAAAGTACTCAGAAACTTCCACTACATCTGGAAAAGCACCATTAGAAATATACACACCACCACTGAAGCTCTGACACTCATGTCTAGATATGAACCCTGTTTTTTTCTCCTTATCCTGTGGGATTACCAAACTAGAGCTCATGACTGACGTTTCCAAAAGCATTAACTAACCCCCTACAAATTTTATGGTGTGGGAGGCACATCCCTCCAGTTGAACAAATCTGAAAATTGGCTACTATGTTATGTGACTTCCCAGGGCTTTCCTGGAAATGTTGAGTTAATTTGAGTAGTTCAAGGGACTCAGAACAAGGTGCAGAAAGGAAATCTTTCACTGACATATCACCACTCCAGCCACTAGACTGTGTTCACTCTCTGAATTAAACAGTAGATACACTGGCAGATTTTCCTTTTTTTCCCTTGCACTTTCTTTCCTCCCTCCCTATTTTGTTAAAAATAAAAGAAAAAAGCTAGAGTTCTACAAGAAATTCCATTTGGCAACTGTAGAGGGGATAGTGAACATAAAGAAGAGATTCCTTTGCTGTGCCTAATGCATGCTGCTTATCCAAATTAGCCATACAATTACTGCTATCAAAGCAAAAATAGTTTAATGTGGTTTTTTTTAGTGCACAGCACTTGAGAATGACTTAAAATGCAGTGTAATTTGCCACAGTGTACGTCCTGAAGTGGCTTGCTAATGAAAAGAGGATTAACTCTACATTATTCTGAATTACTATTTTGTGAAATCACTAATATTTTCATTTATATACATGTAACCCAAGGGGGAGAAATATTGAAATATTCCAGCCATCCAAGTGATTAACAAATAAATTTCATTAGATAACATGCATTTTGATCTTATTTATGAAAAGAAAGATTAGAGTATAAAAATGCAGATGACTCAATTCTTTACCATCCTTGTTCTGATAATACACTTAAGTCCATGACAGCATAATTGGTGAGCACCAGCAGTTCAGAGTTAGTCACATGCTGGACTGACAAGCAGAACCTCCAGGATGTCAGGCTTGGCAAACAAAATCTCACAGGCTTGAGCACTGGACGCTGGTCCCACTGAGGTGACCCAGCACTCGGCTGCTGACCAGCTACTGCCGGGTGGGTGCAGAGAAGAAACAGGAAGGTCTCAGTGGGTTAGGGATAAGGACTATGGCCTTGGCATACAGCAGCAGAGAGCAAGAGAGGAGCTGTAGCTTGGGCACTGGGGAAGAGTGGGAAAAGCCACAGATTGCCCCTGTCTCACTGGAAGGGAACTTCTGGCCCCAAAGTTGGGCTCAAACCTTCTTGCCAAGGAGAAGTTCACTTCATTAAAGGCAGTTCCCACAAGCTGGCTTGTCTTCATCCTTCCACTTCCAGGTCCAAGCAAGGTACAGAGTCCCTTACACAAAGGGCACGAGGATTGTGCCTACTCCAGAGAGCTTTCACATCCAAGGCTGCATGCCCCCAGCACAGTGCGGTGCCACGAAGCAACTGCCAGGCTGGTACAAGAAAGCTGCATGGGTCCATCATTCGGCCTGCACTAACCAGTCTATAAGACAAAGCATCTGAGCCCAAAGCAAGCACCACAAGGGGTGGCAGACTACTCTGACAAGCCTGCACAGGGATAACCCTGTAACCTGTCTGCCATCTGACTGCACTGGGTGAACACCCTGCAAGGGACAATCTCCTTTCCCCAGAGATCTGCAAAAGATACCTGAGCTTTCCTTGCCTGGGCTTGTGCTAGACAGTCATTAAGAAAAACTTAAAAATTCATATCCAATCCACTTTTCACGTTTTTATCTAAGATGGCAAGCCTAGGGAACAATTTCCTCAGTTCCATTTGATGTTCACCAAACAGTCAGTAAGAGATGAGGTTAGACACCTTTGGTTCCTGGAAAGATGCAAGCCTCTATGTCCTTCTTCCCCCAACCAAATGCTTCATGGCAATTAATACTAAAGCTCAAGTAGCAAACCAGCTCCCTTCTCCCCCTTCCCTTCGTCCTAATTCAAGTCTGTTACTTCTTACTTAGTCTAGAGAAAAATCTGAAATACCTATTTTATTAGAGGAATTTCAGCTGATGCTTTGCTGCGCTCGAATTCAATTTAGAATTCCCTGCAGAAGATAACATTGGCAAGGCATAAAAGAACATAGCTTGCTTGAAAGTTCAGGGAGCATATGGTTTCCCAGGACAGACAGAAGCAAATATTTCTCAGCAGAGGTCTAACATTCAGAGTGCTAACCAAGCTTCAAACTGAGACAGTGTTACAGTACCACAAATGATCATTTGCAGATGTAATTGCTCTGTTTTGAGGTTTGCAGTCTATGAGCAGGACTATTGGTGTAACAAATCAATGTGCTGTGGCCACCAGGCTGATTACTAATTACAATGCTTTCTCTTCTTCCCTTCATTTCCTCCCATCCCATTCTATGGAGCTGTGAACAGAAGCATAGTCAGTCCTTCAGCATCAAGGCAACAGGCTTTCATTTAAGATAATTCCATAGTAGACAAATAGCAGTTCTTATCAAGCTCCAGATAACAGCCTATTCACTCTCAAAGTCAGACTGTATTAGATGTGTATCTCTGGCAGTCTAACATTATCTACACTGTTGTGGAATTACCATAATTCTGGCATGAGAAGGAAAAAGGCTCTCTTGGGGAATGGCTGCTGGGGACACAGAGATTGAACTTGGTGCTACTCAGAGGCACACAAGGCTGAGCCCAAGGTAGATTTGCTAGAAGTTAGAATTCTCAGAGCCCTTTACGAATCTCAACAGAGGACCACTTAGGCAAACATCATCATCATCATGTTTTAGTAAGCTTGGCTGAAAGATAGATCCCCTTGCCAGTGAAAGCAGGCCAATTTTTGAACAAAGGTGTACACATGCCAAACAAAAAGATTAGTCCACAGTCTTGCCTAGCTTTGGAGTAGGAAAACAGAAATAATTTGGCTCTTTCAAGTTTTGTGGAGAAATAGAACATGACAGGCACAAAGAGCCCAAACTGAGGAAACAAACCCCGTGAGTACACAGAACATCAATAGAAAATGGTCATCTTGCTTGCTGGAGAAATCTACAACAGCTGCACAAAGGCAATAGTCAGATTCTTGTAATTAAAAGAACATGAACATCACCAGTAACCAACACAAAAAAAATGTGGGAGTCACTGCAGGATTTGTTGGCTGCAAGAAAGGTGGATTTTTGGCAGGCTGTACTCACACACTTCCTAAGATTAAGCCCAGCTTTGCCTCTTCTTGTTACAAGTCTCATACAGAACTGCAAGGTTCAACATCTCCCTTCAACGGGATGAGACACAAGCAACCACTGGCCTGAAACACCAGGTGGTCCATTAGAAGAAACAAGACAGAGACAACAGAGAGGTGGAGCACAAGGGTGGTAACATGGAAAAAAAGGAAACTTATTTTCAGCTGACAAGAGAGGAAGATGGTTAAGTGACAGGGTAAATAAGAGATAAGGCATGTGGCCAGCCCCGCATTCTAGTTCCTAGAGTTTTGCTGTAAGTATCAGCTG
>NW_009953758.1:2203797-2206475 GCF_000747805.2 Chaetura pelagica
CAGAACAAAACATACCTTGCCTTCAGAATTGTGCAAATTCTGATTTGCACAGGAGACATTAAAATGCTCATGTCCCTCACAATAATTTTTCTCTAGCATTGTGCCTGTATTATGACCTAAATATTAGTCTGCTACTGTGCAGAGTTTCCAGTCCTGTTAATTTGGACCAAAGAGCTCTCATGTATGTATTTATTACTTGTCAGTCACTTCCTCGTTATTTCGTCTTTACTGGTAATACATGGATGTACTGTACCTTCTTCAAGTAGAATTTTTTTCAAGCAATTAAAAATTAAAAAATTAACAAAACCTCTTAATGTAAACACACCCAACACTATGCATGGGGATACCAGCTGACTTCTCTTGCAGGGCAGGGTCACACCTGAGCTAAGGAGCACAGCACTGACCCCTTGCAGCTGTACTGCACCAGCAGCGAGCAGCTGGTAAGGTTGCTGCTGGTGCAAGGGTTTCTGTATCTCACATAGTTCACTGGGCTTTCACCTCAGATAATTCAGCTGCAGGAGATTAGGAAAGTTAAACATGGATGCAAATAACTCACCTGTCTGAGACAAGAATATTCTTGCAAGTGTAGTTACCCACCATGTCCTAAGACATTGCTTTCATAAATGAAAACATGAGGCAGGCGTTGAGACTTAATTGAGACTCTGGCCTTTAACCTCCCTCACCAGCTCTGTGACAGCTTTAGGCTGCTCTCTGAGCTCCCACTATTCATGGGGTCAGTGCCCAGCTCCTAAGTAAGGTTCAGTTTTGGGGAAGTGGGGGAGGAGGGAGACCCCTTAACCAGGTTGCAATTGTTGACTCCACAGATAAGGGAGGCAAACTCTACAGGGGAAAGTCTAAACCAGGACCACAGAGAGAAAACAGACCAAGCAGGAGAGAATCTGGAGCTTCAAAAGGTGTATAAAGCTGACATCAAAGGTTGAACACCAGCATATAGCTCAAATGAACGTGACATTAAAGTTATCAGTTCTGAGCGATTAACTCTGACTATACGGCCTGGCAACAAGGATTGGTTTTGGAAAAGTGAACGATACTCTCATTTTAACTACAGGGCAACAGTGTTCCATTGCTTCCTTCTATACTGTGTGTTCAAAAGTGCTTCTTCCTATCCACCTACTGTCCACCTAGTAAGCACCTAGGCTAAAATAAAAGGTGAGCCTGAAGAGAAGGAAGTCCTTGAGCCCATCCTGGCTAAAAAAACCCATTCTATTACTAAGTGGTGCCGTAAAAAGGCAAACTCCTGTTCCTGGAAACAGCCTACAAGGTTCTGTGTGCAGGGCTGCATCCAGATCTCAAAAGAGTAGAACATGTACACCCAGCATTCACAAGAATGGATACACTTAGTGTCCCTGAGTTGCTGAAAGTCACACAATGGCAAAACCTTTGGGAGATTTGCAATTCATGATAAAGAAGCATCTTAAATCCCCCCTATCCAATTCACCTAGATGCTCTAAATTACTTGGATCAGGTTGTTAGACCTAACAAATTCTTACCAGTGGATCTTCTAGGAAAAAAAAATCTCAATGGAGACCAAACTTTGGTGATTACAAACCTTTGGCTTTTGTTCCTGTTGCTGATGAGTTCATCCAACAAAGTATTCCTCACTATGGTAGAAATCCATGTACAAATCTGTCCTGTCACAGAGCAGGTACATCCATCTCACACCATGCCAAATCACACCTGGCCGTTGCTGTTTCCAGTGTTCTGCAACAGAACTCACTTGCTTTGTCCTTAGTGTTCTATTTTGGTTGCATTCCAGATTGTTGCACATCCTGAGCACACTACTCCATGGACAAGATGTCATCAGCAGGTTTGAACACTGGGAAGAAAAATGCATACACAGCAATCAAAACAGATCCTGGTGAGGATTACCATACCCCGGGTGCGTTTGAATTGGAGAAACTCTTCTGGAAAGGATGCCCGCAGTACACTCATGTCAATGAAGTCTGGCCCAACCTCTACATTGGAGATGAGTAAGTGTGCCAATAGTGGGCAACAGGAGAGGTGCGTAAGGACTGCAGGATAGCAAATGTCACTCCAGTGACAAGAAGGGCAAGAAGGAGGACCCTGGTAACCACAGACCCATCAGCCTCACCTCCATCCCTGGAAAGGTGATGGAACAACTTGTTCTTGGCACTATCTCCAGGCATATCAAGGACATGGGGGTCATTAAGAGCAGTCAACAAGGTTTTACCAAGAGGAAGTCATGTTTGACCAACCTTATAGCCTTCTATGAAGAAGTAACTAAGTGGATAGGTGATGGTAGATAAGTAGGGTGGTAGATGTCGTTTATCTTGGTTTCAGTAAAACATTAGACACTGTCTCCTACAGCATCCTCGTAGATAAACTGAGGAAGTGTGCTCTTGATGGTCAGGTAGTGAGGTGGATCATTAAATGGTTGAAAGGAAAAAGTCAGAGTGTTGTGGTCAATGGGACAGAATCTAGTTGGAGGTCTGTGACTAGTGGAGTCCCTCAGGGGTCAGTACTGGGACCAGTACTATTCAGTATTTTCATCAACGTCCTGGATGAGGGAACAGAGTGTGCCCTCAGCAAGTTTGACACTAAACTGGGAGGTGTGACTGATACACCAGAAGGCTGTGCTGCCATTCAGCGAGACCTGGACAGGCTGGAGAGTTGGGTGGGGAGAAACATGATGAAAT
>NW_009953758.1:2206600-2216516 GCF_000747805.2 Chaetura pelagica
CATCTGGAGTATTGTGTCCAGTTCTGGGCCCCTTAGTTCAAGAAGGGCAGGGAACTGCTTGGAAGAGTCCAGCGCAGAGCCACAAAGATGATAAAGGGAGTGGAACATCTCCCTTATGAGGAAAGGCTGAGGGAGCTGGGTCTCTTTAGCTTGGAGAAGAGGCGACTTGAGGGGCAACCTCATCAATGTTTACAAATATGTTAAGGGTGAGTGTCTGGAGGACGAAGCCAGGTTTTTTTCAGTGATGTTCAGTGACAGGACAAGGGGCAGTGGGTGCAAACTGGAACATAGGAGGTGTCACATAAACATCAGAAAAGGCGTTTTTACTGTGAGAGTGACAGAGCACTGGAACAGGCTGCCTAGAAAGGCTGTGGAGTCTCCTTTGCTGGAGACATTCAAAACCCGCCTGGACATGTTCCTGTGTGATGTGCTCTTGGAGATCCTGCTCTGGCAGGGGGGTTGGACTGGATGATCTTTCAAGGTCCCTTCCAAACTCTAAGATTCTGTGATAGTTAGTACCTCTACACAGTAGATAAGTGTACACAGTACATCTCTTCTACATAGGAGATGACTAAGCTGCTCATCAACAGAGCAAGGTGTTTCTTTCCTCCTCCTGCCCATACACTAGTATTTAGCAGCAATGATGTGATTTGATGAGCTACTGACAAATGCAGGAGTTCAACAGAGTGATGGGAGCTTGCCATGGCCCTTTGAGAATCAGGAACAGTGTTGGTTGCTGCTGCTTCAAGAAAGTGCTGGGTAAGTCTGGCAGGGTTTACAGTTAAAGAGTAACAGGAGCTGTTGTGGCACTGGTGTAGGCTGCAGAAGTTGAAGCTAATCACAGTCTATTTTTAAATGCGTAATTTAAAGGCGTAATTTGTCATTTATCTCCAAGTGAAAATCCTGCTATAGTTACACTGACAGAAGAACATGCCCTAGATGTATAGGACCACAGTTTAGGATGGTTCAAACCTAAAATACAACTCCTGAAAAGTGACTGAAGAGACAGCTTAATCCATGTGGTATTTCTGCATACTAAGCCTGTTCCTGTGTACATGGAGTACTCTGCAGTTCCAAATGGATCAAGAGATTAAAACAAGCAGAACCCTGTAGAAGGGAAAGCTGCAGAGATGTGTCTCACTGATGAGACCAAATGTGATCTGGAAAAAAAACAAACCCACAAAACAGACATACCTCTGCTGAGCCCAGGACTATGCTAAACAGCCTATTTTGACAAGTAAAGGGGACTCCTACAGCAGGGAGACATTCCAGCAGAAAATCCCCCAGCCCAAACCAGAAGCAGAGCAAGAGAGCTTCTCTTAACCCCTTAGGCATTACTGGTCCCTTTCCCATTTTGCTCTGCACCCTGCACTAACATGACATTTATTTCACATCATCACTGCTAGACACAGGCAGTAGCCCTACTGGCTCCAAAGTTCTCAATAATTTTTTTAAAAGGTCCTGAAATTCATCTGTTGCCAGCTTATAAAAGAGGAAAGATGTACAGCCTTGAAAGTTACAAGACTTCTAATGTCATGGACCAATTACTTCTGTGGCACCAGGAGCAACAGCAAAACACACAAGAGTTCTGGGCTTTAAGCAAGCTGAGGCTCCCACTTTGAGACAAAAAAAAATATAAGTAATATTTTAAGCCATGGAAAGGGTCTAGCCAAATGACTCAAAAATGGGCTTGAGCTGTCATCTCCCCATCCTACCCTGGTCTTCTCATTTCTAACTTAAAATTCAGTGTGAAGAACAGCCTCTTCTGGCATTTATTTCCTACTTTGTTCAAATTCACCAGCAGAATTATTCTGAATGAAGCTGTTAGTTTCCTTCTTATCTCTGAGATGAAGCTATAGCTCTACCCTCCAAGCAAAGCCATTTAATGAGACAACAGGTCTTCACAAGTTGCTAAACCCAGGACACCCATCAATGAAGTGGAATTGTTCCTGTAGCAGTGGTTTCTTACACCTTGTATTTATATAAACGCTGGGAGACATGACTCAGAATATAATACATACCTGCACTCTGTGCAGACTAACCTGAGGAACAGGAAACCAAGTTTCTTGAGAGGTACTTAGAGCCACACTCACTTATATTGGGAAGGTGTTTTTTTTTTCTTTCTGCAGGGGACAGGTTCTAAATCAGGAGGAAAAGCAATGGTGCTTCAAAGGGAAACAAGGCTCTCACCAGGATAGAGATAGCCAGCAGAGAAGGAAAAAGAAGTGGTGAGCAGGCAGGGGGTGAACAGAAGTAAAACTTGACCAGAAAGTGCGGCTCCCTCCAAGAGAATTACTATTGTCAGGTGTGTAAGAGCAAACTTGGCATCCGGTAGCAAAAAATGAGACTAGAACTGGTTTGCAGGCAAGATGCAGCTTTCATTACCAGAATTGAAATTTGATTTGAAGGTCACAAAGTTCAGGGACCTCTGTATCTTTCTTCAGCCAGCTCCACATTTTGACCAACAACTTCCCCCTTCAGTGCAGTAGGGTTTTCTGTATTGTTTTATTTTAAGATCTGGCTGTAGCACTGGTCGTCAAAGAGCTGCCATGGAGACGTGAGCAGATGTTGGGTGTATTTGCATCCTTAGCCATGCTAAATTAAGGTTGATCTTGAAAGAATTTAGTGGAGCTCATCAACAAAATCAAGTGAACACAAACATGCAGAGTTTATCTTCAGAGTCTTCACATCTGTGCTTCATTCCTGCCTCCTGCATTTACAAGGTTAACAGGACTTGTGACTGCTTATGGAAATGCTAATTAATTACCCTGACTACATAACCACATCTTCCTTCTAATGAAACACAGGCTATCAAGGAGCCCTGTGAGGCCACTCAGTCCTTTTGTTACAAGGCTTTGCTGCAGATGTTGCCCAGAGGCAATGAAATCTCCATGAGCCTGTCAGGCCCAGAATAATCAAAGCCTCAGAATACAACATGCTGTGTTCAGCTCCAATTGCAATTTTCCTCCAGCAAGTTCCAAGGACTTTTAAAGACCAGACACTGGAACTTGTAGGAGACAGCCCAGTGATAGGAATAAAACATGCTTTGCCAAGATGGTGATTCATCTGCTAGCAGGATTAATATTTGCAGTTATCTGCCTCACAACCACAACCCTTCTAAAGGGGTAGCAAGCAGCTTTGTCTTGCTCCTTTCTTTCACTGGTCACCAGGTTACTTGCACGGGCAGTTTTACTGCCTAATCCCAAACCTGCTTGCTCTGCTGCAATCACATGTAAAACCTCTGCCAGATATCAAGGTTGTTGTTTTCTCTTGCAGCTTTCTGTGATTGCCTTATTACCTGAGATGATGTTCATGGTTCCACATTTCTGAGCTTCAAAGAATATGTTAGCTGAAAACAAAGGCCTCCCAGGACTTTTTTTCCTCTTAACCATCCTCTTAAGTCTCACTAGGATTTTGTGGCGTGATCACAATTTTAGGCCTTCCTGTGTTCTTAAACCACTCCCAGAGGAAAAGAAGTCTTCTAGAGTCTAATTCTGTACAGGTTAAATATGAAAAATAGTTTTCTAGATATGCAGCTGAACTGAGTGTGCACTTCAGGAATGCTATAACCTGTGTTTTTCCTAGTAGCGGTCCAGGGCTTATGATCTTGAGAACTAACACAGTAAAGGTTCAACCAGACACGAGTAACTCAAACGTACAGATTGGGGTGCATGTTAGTTGAAATACATGAACAAACCCTAAATATATGCTTAACTAAACCACATTTTTTCCTCTTCCCTTTCTCCTGAAAAACAATACAGTATGGCTTTTTCCAAGTGACTCAGTAGAAAGACAATTTATACTGATCTAGAAGAAAAACAGATGGGCTGACTGTCTGCAACACGTGTTCACTACCTTTGCTGCAGAGAAAGCAGAGGTATTTCCTGTAACTAGGTCATTTCACTAACAAAAACAACATCCGCTGGTTTGGGCTAGAGGAAAATGTACTACTAAATATTTTTCTACCACATATTATGAAGATCCTCTTCAGGTTTTTTCAGTGGTATCTAAAAATTCTTTTTAGTTCACACTGAACAGGAGGTACCCTCAGAAATGGAGCAACACCTCCGAAGGAAAAGGGGATACAATGCTACACTATCTCTAGATTCCCTCATGGTGCAGTTACCAAAGGAAATTGGGTCAGTATTATTAGAAATTCTCAACATCTCTCCTCAGGAGGGAGAACTGCCAAATTTTCTTAAGAAAGTGTCAGTATTGCCTATATGCATGGAGCTGCTTTCTGACACTGACCATCTGGTATGTAATGATCCTGCATCGTGCTTTCCTTCAGTGTTTAAGAAAATTGAGAAGTTTGAGAGAGACTCTTCCTCTTCTAGTAACATTACCTCAGATTCCCTTTTGTTTTGCCAGTCTGAGTCACATCAATTTGTGGCTTTAACAGTTATACTGAAACACATTTGCTTTGTTCAGCCTCTGCATGAAGACTTGGTTCTACCTAGAGCTTACAAGCACACCAGTCACCAGTCTAGTTGACCAGTATCAGCTGGTGCTGACTTACCTGTGGAGGGAGCTGCTCTGTCCACACTCTCACAAGGTGTTTGAGGATTACTTCCCTTCCTTTAGATGCACTTGGCTTTTCATCAAGAGCTGCTTTCTCTTCCTTTTGTTAACTGTTTTTAATATACTTAATAGTTGATATGGGAGTTCAGGCTGCAGTGCCTGCCAAGTTTTTTTTCCCTCTCTTACAACTCCATTGGTTTCAGCATCTTCTTGATGAAAGAAGCTGGATCTAAAGTTTGCTAAGACAGTATTTTTGAAAAAAACAGATAAGGGGTTTGGTACACTGGAGATGGCAGCTTGAAAGGAAAGATTTTCTTTTATGTTGTAACTAGTTATATTGTTGCTTCCGGAAGACAGCAGTTTGCTACAACACTTGCTTGTAATCCCATGAATCCCAGCTTTAAAACTGACTGCAGGCAGTGTTGAACTCTTAGACAAACCCTTTACTTTCCTTTGCATGACCCAAGATGTAAATAGTCTTTTGGGAACCATATGAAAATGGATGACATTTTTGTTTAGGTTAGTTCTCCCTCTTGGTGACAGTCTATTACTACCAATATATCCCTATGCAAAAGTGAATTTATCTCCCATTTTCACCATTTAGGTGGCATTCCCATCTCAAAGTACTCCCCTTTTCCTCAGAACTTAAAAAACATGTTAATGAGTCCATCTGTCCTACAGTAAATACAAGGTCTGACTCAGCAAAGCACTGAGCTTTTGCTTAACATGCTTTGCTACAGAAAGGATGACTTCTGGGTATGCTTAAATTTTAGCATATGTTTATTGCCCTGAATTGAAAAGGTGATGAGTTTTTACATGGGTCTAATCTGCCCAGCTAATCTCTAACTGAACTAATTCATACTGAAATTTTTACTGTTATCTCCCAGTGCCATACCTGACCTTCTCTGCATAGAAACACATTCAAGGCAGACACTGGCCACCACAGTTGCACCCTGTGCTAGTAGCATGGATGGTGGAGAATACTGAAGGAAAACAAGCACAAGAGTAGTCAAATGCTTAATGGCTTCACCTATACTGGTTTCCTATTTGTAGGAAAGTACTTCACAATAGCTGCTTAAAATTCAACCATAATCACAAAAATGAAAATATTAACTTCAATTTATTAGGAAACAGCAATACACAAAGAGGGGAAAAACAGGAATATTGTTAGCCTGACTATTAAACTCTGAAAGTGAGCCAATTGCAAGGGAAAACAAATTTGTGCCATTTTTAGCTGAAAGTGAATTAGTTATAATTCCTCCAAATCAGTATATGATTCATATACCCCTGAACAATCCTATACTATTAGTCACCTCAACCAATTGGATGTTTGCAGATATTTATGGTCAATTTATTCCTTCTTTTAATCTAAAGTACTGATACATCAGGAATGGTAAAAACTGCAAGGAAGCCCAAAAGCATGCCCTCTTAGGATGTAACCAGGAGTATTGTGCATGATTAAATAAATTTTTAAAAGGCTCTGGTTAAAGTAAACAGATAATGAGGAATGCTTTCACAACAGCATCTGTACTAACAGATTCAGCTGAGATTGAAAAGCAAGCCAGTCCTTCACACAAAAGACAGAGTTCACTGATGGCTGAAGCCAGTCCAAGCAAGTATGTCAAGGGGCATAGTAACTACAAGCATAGGGCTCCCCCTACATGAGGGCTTAACAGCCTCTTCTCTGGAAGTTTTCTAGATTAGCAACATCAGTAGAGGTAAGAACATGTGCATACATATTATAAAGAAAAGTATTATACTGGACAAGATTACATTCAGTCCAAAAGAATATTGCTGAATCAGTTTACATATCAAGCAGATAATCAGAGTGACCTAACAATGTGCATATTCCCAAATTCTAACAGACCAACAGGCAGTGCTAATGCAGATTGTCATGCAAAATGAACACCTAACTGCCCTGCCTTTAACTGATTAAATAAAAAGGAGGATTATTTCCATCCTGGGCCCCTGGGAAGTTCCCAGGAGCTTGGCCAGACTAATTATCCCTTCTTTCTAAATACCTGTTGAAATATTGGGGCCACCAAACACTTGAAAATGAGATCCTAAGACCATAACAAGACTGTAAGTGCAACTGTCAGAAAAAAAGGCATGAGATGCACCCACTGTCATAAAGCAATCTCCTGAGAACTCAGTCATGGAAATAGAAAAATCTCATTTCAGATGAATGTAAGTGTTGAATGTTAATGATTGTCATGCAACCTTTTGTTTGACATTGTCCTTGCCTAGAACAACTTTATAATTTAATTAAAATGCTATTTCTTAGCCTGAGTAGTGCTTGCAGAAACCAGTTTGGTAACATCTACAGTTCACCAAAAACTGTTTTTTCAGTGACCGTAACTACACTGCAGTCCTACTTACTATTCAGCATGTACATCTCCACTTGCAAGGATTCTACTTGAGCACAGATCTCTGACCTGAAACCATCAGTCTTTCATGGTTTGGTGGATACATGCTTTGAGCCAAATCTGGTGAACGGAAAATGTATTTTCTCTATCCCAGCAACATGGAGACAAAACAAAGTAAGACTTAACTTGAAAGCAAAATCTGTAGTCCACCTCAAGATCATAAAAATCAAGAGAACTAGTTATTCACTGAACTTTTGATCTTTGGCCAGGTAATTTAAATCTGTTTTTTAAGTATTGGCCATCTGTATAGTCCAGAACTGAAGTTCCTTTTCTGGCAAAATATCCACTTGAAGAGAACCCTAAGGCATGAGTAAAGGCAGGAGAATAAGAAACATCTTTCTAGGTCAACCACTGCAACAAAAATACTAAGTGAAGAAGCTACCATTATTTAACCTGAGGTGAAGGTGGCAAGTCACAGCACTAGCAGCAGGATGCTGCTGATTCTCTGCCCTTCCAAGTCTACTGAGCTTAGAGAGGTATCACCATACTAACTGGAATTTTATTTAAAAAAAATAAAATCATTGCATAGGGGACTTAGGACATTACTTCACAGCAAAAATGCTAGCAGGAACAAGACGTCATCATTCCTGACCAGAAAGGAATTTCTGCAGGAAGAAAGGTCTAATCAGAACATGAAATTACAATGAGTTTAATTTAAAACACAGAAAGCATAGGTAAGACCTTTAGTATCCATATACCAGTTAAATGCTCTCATCACTAGGTTTTGACTGCTCACAGGGGGAATCTATACTTTGAGAGAAGCTGGGAAGGTGGAGTCAAGTCAGGCTGTTCTTAACTGTCACCACTAGAATTACAAAACAGATCAGGTAGCTCACCACAACATCCTGTGTGACAACAGCTGCATTTACACATTGAAGTGTCCAGGAAACACTCCTGGAGAGAAGTACTTCTGGTTGGAAAAAGCTATTTCACATAATGCACTAATTTGTTTATAGCAGCAGTAGTTATGGGGTATTACATTAAAAAAATAAAGCCTACACAAGTTTTTAATAAAAACCTCAGTAGTCATCCTAGACTGACAACATTTCCGGAAAAAGACTTTGCAAAATTAAAAGCTTTCTGTAATGGAACAAAAAAGTTTTTACATGCCTGTCCACGAACTTTGCATTTTGAGGAATTTCAGGCTGCTAGCAAGGTCTTAAGAGCAGGTATTGGGCACACAAAAATCTAGGATTTCCTCTCCTTTTCTAAAGGAAAACAAGAATATATCAGAATATTGGACTAACTATATGATTTCCAGCTTTAACTGAAGGCTAATATTCATATCCGTATTATCCATATCTGGTTATTTTTGCTTTAGACCTCTGATTTAACCAAACAGGAGAATAAAAGGAAACCTGATATGGAGTTGTGACCACACAAGAGTGACTTTCAATTTATTTTTTCTTTACTAGGAATGGAGGAAAAACTCAGTAACTTCTTTTAGGGATCTTTTTGAATCCCAGACGATCTTACTGCTCACATTGCATTGACTCTTTTATTAGTTCTGCAATATGAATTGATGGGACAGAAAGGGACAGCAACATTCAAAGGTCCTATTTCAAGTTCTAGCACCGATTTGCTTTTATACTTTTGAAAAATTCATTTTATTTCTTTCTGTATCTCAAGTTTCTTTTTATACAAGATAGAGAGAAGTCAGTATTGCCTACATTAGAAAGGTGCCAGGAAAATAAAATAATTTTTAAGGTGCTCTAAGGGCTTGGAAGAGATAGTCATGAACTACCATTCACTCTAAATGACAGTATCTTAAGATCTTTACAATGGTAAATGATGCCTTTTCCAGCATTATCAGTTTCATTAACATTTACAACATACCAAATCAGAGTCGTTGGGGGTTTTTTTCTGGCTTGTTGGGTAAGCAGCTTCTTCACTTATATGACAGCTCTTTTTTTAACAGGAAAACTGCACTAGATCGCTACAGCCTTGAGAAGGCAGGCTTCACCCACATCCTCAATGCAGCCCATGGCCAGCGGAATGTGAACACAGGACCAGAATATTATCATGACATGACTGTGGAGTACCATGGAGTGGAAGCAGATGATCTCCCCACTTTCAACCTCAGCCAGTTCTTTTATTCAGCTTCTAAATTCATTGATAACGCACTTCAGGATGAAAGAAGTAAGCAGGGTGCTGAACATGGCTAAAACCAGTATTTATTCCATCTGATTATAAGCATAGTTCTGTGACATTTAACCTTGTGGGAATGAAACAAGTCCAGTACAGTTTACCAGAGAATGTAAAACTAGTAGAAGGGAACTATAAGAGAAGGTAGTGATGTAACTAGAAGAACCTTTCTCACAGCAAAGCGAGTACCAGCCCAAGAGTTCCTTACCAAGCAATTTAAGTCCACATCACAGCTAGCATTCTGGTCTGTTTGATACAGGTTTTTTGTTGTTTTGATTCCTTCATAAATACATCAGAGACAACCAAACATTGCAGAGGTTCCATGAATTAGCTGTCTTTTCCTCAAATTAGTCCCTGTTAAGGAAGGTTTGATGAATATTGGTTGCACAGCAAGTGGAATATGAGTGATCTGCAGAGATTCCAGGCTGTCACACCACAGCTTCATGCTCTGCATCATTAGATTCACTCTACAAATATAAAACTCACTTTCCTACCTGGCCATCAGATCTACCCCAGGCTATAACAGATTTATCTCTCTGCCATCTTCCAAGCAGCAGAGGATGGAAACAAGTCTGACAGCAGAGATCCAGAAACATTCATTAAAGCCTTTGTAATTTCTCAGCTTGATTACTACAATTCCTTATTTGCTGACCTCCAGCAGTGTTCTATCAAAAAGCTTTACACTGATTTGAAGTGCTACAGCCAAGGCCTCACACTGGCTTTCAATATTAGTCCTACTACTCCCCCCCACATACTTTTTTTTTTTTAAATCTCTACAGGATATTTTACCAGAAACCAGCTGAGAAACTTAAGCCTTTCCTGCT
>NW_009953758.1:2216799-2251960 GCF_000747805.2 Chaetura pelagica
CTGCTGACCTAGAAAGACCTTAATATCAGAGGGTCACATATCAAGTTTCTAGTCTCATGTCTGCTTCTGTTCTTGGCTATTTAGCTCAGCTGCAGCCAGATACTAACTGACTTGTTCCCAAAAGCCAGCCAGGTCTTGACAATTTTAACCTTTCATAAAGTACAGTCTACAGCACTAGTCTTTTTTCAGGAGAAAGTCTTGAAAGCAGTTCAGTTTTAAAAATCAAAGTCCTAATAGAAGGAGAAACTGCTTCAGGAGCTTACTTGCTTGTGAAGAAAGGTATCCGGCATTTCAAAAAAGTTTGTCTGAAGTACTGCTTCTGGGAAGGAGTGGATAACTAACACGCACCTGTGTCTAGCCATGGTTGGAGGCCAGAGGTCAGGATCAGACTGGAGTAGCTGAAATAAAAAATGGAGACTTCCTCATTCCCATCACCTTCCTGCTCCTCTAACACCATTTTCTGCTCCAGGGAGATAAAGAAAAAGCACAAGGAAAGCACCAAAGGCTAGGAAAAAAACCTCTGCATCTCAAGAACTACTGTGGCAGGGAAGGATGGGAGGGGGTTACTATCAAACTTTTTGTTTCAAAGCCACATCTAAGCCCAGGAAGTTCTGAGACAGTATCACACACCAGTTCAGCACTGAAACACAAGACCAAATCAAAGAGTGACTGGATCAACTTCTACAGAACAGAATAAAAAATGGCACTTAAGTAGATACATACCAACTGCAAGAATTTCTGCAGCTGTGGCTGTCTGCCACATTCACATGTTTTTTAAACAAGATAGCTAGGCTCTTTCTGATGGAGATAAATAAACAATTACTGCAACACTTATGAAGATCTTCATATTCTCTTGAGGGCAAAGTACACCAAATGCACATCTCCTAACAATCTGAGAAGATACACATAAAGCTACATATGCATGGCCCACGAAGAGTTGAATGCACGACAATAGCTTGGATGCCTTAAACACAATCCTAAGACAAATTCTGACTTAACATTCCAATGTTTGTGATGGTGAAGAAACTCCCTGACCAGAGCAGTTATTTGCAGACTTTAAGCACTGGCCAGTAGACATAAAAGCAGCAGAAGTAGCTCAGCTGTAAGATTAAGTTTTAGAGGCAAACTCAAGCTGCTCACACTTACGCATTCTATCATTCAGCTGTGCATAAAGATTTTCCAAAACATGCAATTGAGACTATAGGACAGCTTAAAATTTACACTGGCAACGCATGATTAACTTGAAAGGAAGACATTATTTTAAGAGGTTTTTAAGTTCCAATCTATGCTACAGATTCAGTATTCATTCCCTTGGTATCTTAGTTCCTCAGAATGTAGAGCAGTTTTTTTCACGTCAAGACTTCATAGGAAAAAGAACACTAAATACTGAGATGATAAAAGCAATGCATGAAGAAACATGTAAGACAGATATAAAGACCCAAGATATTTTCCAAAGACACCTCAACCACTACATTTGACTCTGGAATGGGAGGGCTGCACCTAGACAGATTTTCAAGAAACACAAGCCCAACTCAAGTGACCAAAATAGTTCAGGAACTTGTCACCACCCAGCAGACCTCTGGTTCCAGGCACTTATATTTCATATTCAGCCACACCTTGAAGGATATAAACAAAGAATGCAAGAACAGCCTCCCTCTTGAAAAAAGAGGGTTTAGATCAGTCCTTACATCAGAAGTGAAGAGACTTTGAAATAGTACAGAAGGGACATGACCCTGCATTTTGCCCTAATATGCAGTCAGATCTTGAATATTCAAACACAGGAAAGGATAGACTTCATTTTCCTACAACTTGAAGGCATTTCAGAAAATTGTACATCCGTGTTTTTTCCTTTTTTAAACACAGTATAAAATTGTACATTTCCGCTTAGATCCCCTGCATTTGCCATCCATAAAAAGCGAAGCCTTCCTTGTCCTATCATGTATCTTATCACCTCAATAGCAACTCATTTACAAGGTGGGAAGCTCTAAACAGAAGCATGAAGGGCTAAACAATTGAGTTTTCATCCATTTCAAATATGTGCAGTAATAATAGAAGGGAAGAGGCACTTTCAGTTATCAGAGACTGGAGTTTTGCCAAGATGCCTGTAAGACTATCTGATGGGATTAGGATGCAGGCTGTAACCATTAATCCTCTAGCGCTGGCAGTTCTTGATGCATCCATTACATAGCAATGCTACTTCTGCCAAGACATTCCTTTATTCCTGGAAACCAAGGAGTTAATCAGCAGGAGTCATGACTTTGCACCCAACAATTCTCATCAAGCATAGCTAACTGAGATAAACTATTATTGGCCCTGATAGATTTTTTTTTTTCTCTCCCTGTAGCAATTCAGTTTAGCAGGGTGTTAGAGAAAGTACTCCAAATCCACTTCCTTCAGCAGTTGAACCCTTTGTCAGACTCCCTCAAGGGCTTTGAATAATTTTTTGAAATATTTTGAAGTGTTTTAAAACCTGTCAATCCGACATGAACCCACTTACTCTTCTCTTCCTCTACCTCCTCCAGACACAGGAAATAGGGAAGGTTCCACTTTGGCTTACATCCTTGCTCATACCTGAAGCCAAGGACTTTCTGCCTCTGAAAGTCCAAAGTTAAACCAAGCAATATCACAAAGCTAATCTTGAGGCACATGAAAACTGTAAGCAGAGACTTTGCATTCACAGTATATGAGACAAGTCACTATTGCAAAGGGATGATCATACAGAACAGAGAAGTGGTGGTGGTGGGGAAATGCTTCTTTCATTCAATATGCTAGGGTAAGGATGACTAATCAGACTTCTAAGGAAGCTTTCTATAGTTTGAGAGGTGGTTTCTTTCTGTCCCCTTTGTTATATGCCTAGTAACTTCTATGGCGCTTCTTATTCTCTACCCTCAAGAAAACCTTGTTAGCTGTATTTATGAATTAAGCATTTGTGCACAAAGTAACGCAACATAGATCTTGAAGGACATTATTGTCAGGAAACAAAAAATAATCTAATTCAGTTAGCTTTTGTGTCTAGCTGGTAGAACTGTGTATCCTATTTATCCTCCTGGAAAGAAGGTTTGATACAATACCATACCCTCCCACACCCTTTTGCTCTGGTCATTGTGCCCAAACAGAGTAACGTACACACTGCTTGTGAGGCATGCATGATCAGGCTGCAATGGGGCTTCCTATGTTATAGTATAGACCGTGTTATCACAGTAAAATTTACAGCCTCAGTTTTCCCACCTGCAAAAAGATGGGCCTTATAAAAGTGCTGTTAAGGGTAGTCAAACCACCAAAAAGAACAGGGGCAATGCAAAAACCTTCACTGTCGAAAAACAAGAAATTACCCAGCATCATCTCTGCATCATCCTTCTCTGTTCCTGCAGACAAGGTCCTGGTTCACTGTGCTATGGGTCGCAGCCGGTCAGCCACATTGGTCTTGGCTTACCTGATGATTTACAAGAAAATGACAGTGGTTGATGCCATCGAGCAAGTATCAAGACACCGATGCATCTTGCCAAACCGGGGCTTCTTGAAGCAGCTGCGAGAACTGGACATAGCGCTGGCACTACAGAGGATGAACACCAAAACCAGCCCACTGTCTGATGATGATGATAACAGCACCACAATCTAGTATTGTTCCTGGCAGGGTTCTGCTACTGGAAAAGAAACTCCATAAAGGAAGACGAAGGTGTAGTTAATTACGTAGTCACAATGATCATTTGTTACTTGGCAGGTAAAAAAACAAAGTCATTTCAAATGCTGTCAAGATAAGAAGGAAAAGATGCTAAATTTAAACCCCATCTTGTTAGAACGTTCCAGCCTTAGCAGAATTCTTTGTGACATGAACAAATAAAGTTTACCCTCTGTAAAAGAGCTCTTACAGAACAAAAGTAGGTCAGAAAACTCTGTTTCAGCTGAGTACCCTCAAAATCCTGATGCTAACCCAAGCATATAGCCTTTAAGAGTGCAGGTAGGTATTCCTGAAAAGAAATTGCTAGAAAAATAGTGAGATGGTAGCAGCACAGTCGAATTGTTTAGTCCCGGAGTCCTGAAGGATTCTGCAGGAGTTTGCCTTTTTGAGCTGTTTCCTGGCATCTCCATTTCTTCTTTCACAGTAATAATCCAGGGCAGCACAGGTTTTGGAGATCCTCCAGATAAGTATCAACTACCCATTCTTCACAATGGACTTTGCAGCAGATCATGCAAGCTAGAAACAAAGCAAGACCCTTGAGGAGGTCAGATGCATAAGCAGATACAAGGATAACAATTAAAGAAGATACATACACATGACATTTTAGCAGTTTGTTTTAACACGTTCTTCCTAAATGCTTCAATTACCTGAAATTTAAAAGGTCCTATACAGGTAGTATCCAAGTCAATTTACTAGTCTTCCCAAAAAAACCCAAAACACCAAACAGTAACAACAAAACCCACAACTGAGAAAACAATAGAGATTTTTTTTCCTGCACCTAGAAAAACAAACAGCTATAAAAATAAACAAGACAAATAGGGTGTCTTTTGCATTGCTAAGAGAAAGTTTGACAGTGAACTCCTGCAGCTCTAATAACCCCTTAAAAATAATCACGGATTTTAACCAGTTGTAATGAGATTTTAGTTTTGTTTAAAAGGCAAGAGACACAGGTGAAGCCTTCAAAAAATACCTCACAGTGCTGCATCCACCTGGCATCCGGTGACCAGCAGTGTCCCCCAGGGATCGGTACTGGGCCCAGTGTTATTTAACATCTTTATTGACTACCCAGATGTGGGGATATAGTCCACCCTCAGTAAGCTCCCCTCAAGCTGGGGGTTAAGTGTTGATCTGCCGGAGGGTAGGAAGAAGCTGCAGGAGAACCTGGACAGGCTGGGTCAATGAGCCGAGGCCAATGCCATGAAATTCAACAAGACCAAGTGCAGGGTCCTGCACTTTGGCCACAATAACCCCAGGCAACACTACAAACTGGGGGAGGAATGGCTGGAGAGCAGCCCAGCAGAGGGACCTGGTAGTACTGGTTGAGAATCAGTGGAACATGAGCCAGCAGTGTGCCCAGGTGGCCTGGAAGTCCAATGGCATCCTGGCCTGTATCAGGAAGAGTGTGGCCAGCAGGTGTAAGGATGTAGTTGTCCCCCTGTACACAGCACTGGTGAGGCCTCACCTCGAGTTCTATGTACAGTTCTGGGTCCCTCACTTCAAGAAGGATATTGAGGTGCTGGAGCAGGTCCAGAGGAGAGCAACTAGGCTGGTCAAGGGACTAGAGGCAAAGTTTTATAGCGATAGGCTGAGGAAGCTGGGGTTGTTTAGCCTGGAGGAGACTCAGGGGGGACCTTACCACCATCTTCAACTACCTGAAGGAAGGTTGTAGTCAGGTGGGGATTGCGCACTTCTCCCAGGCAACCATCAACAAGAGGGCATGGCCTGAAGCTGCACCAGGGGAGGTTTAGGTTTGGTATTAGGAAGCACTTCCTCACAGAGAGGTTGATTAGACATTGGAATGGACTTCCCAGGGAAGTGGTGGAGGAACTGTCCCTGGATGCAGTTCAAGGAAAGGCTGCATGTGGTACTTAGTGCTATGGTGTAGCCAATGTGGTGGTGTTAGGTCACAGGCTGGACTTGATGATCTTAACGGTCTTTTCCAGCCTTGGTGATTCTGTGATATAAGCTAAGAGATATTTACTGCCCCAGTGCCTGAAAGTAACCACCTAACCACTGAAGGGACAGGCGAGTTCTCCTGCTCTTTATGAGTTGATAAAGATTTTTTACTTTTGGTGAAGTTAGGACTGTAGAAAACTTCATTACTTTAAGAGAATGCAAAAACATGCCACTGAGAACTGTGCATATATATTGCAAAGCAGGGTTGAGCACAACTTCAAGCCATTTTTTATAGATATTAACAGCTCCTCAGTGGCTTAACCTCTCTAGTGTGAAGGCTTTTCCATCCCTTCACTTCCTTTTGAGGTGAAAAGCCCAGTGATTATTGAACTCCAAACAGTAACTGTAGCAAAGGCTGCAGGCACATACCATGCAATGCTTTTGATTTCTCATTTGTATTAATCTGAGTAAGATCTTGCCTTCAAATTCTCAGACACAGCAGAACACAATAAACACAACTAGACTACTGTTTAAAAAATACCACAATGTGAACAATATTAATTACAGAGATACACAAACTCTGAAACTTACAGCAAATTAAGTAACCCTACACTGGCCTTAGAAAAAACAACAAAAACTGAAATAGAAGGAAACTCAAAGGAAGACACTTGACACTTCAAAAATAAATGAGAAGTCACAAGGTGGCCTTAGTGTCAAAAAATTGGAATTATTGGAATTTTTCTAGTGCAGATTCACATACATGTAACGTGAACTTGGTCCACCCACATGCTCCTCATATAGACAGCCTTCTTGACTTTTAAGGACCTTCTATTGCTAGTTTAGAAGAGTTCATGTAAGTATGTGCTTGTGTGTGCACACATACATGCATACACAGAACTCAGAAGTCCAACACAAGATTTGCACTGTCTTGTAACCCAGCAACAGTAACAGAGATTATATTTCTGTCACTAAGATACAGCTCAAGCATCGTGTCTGTTACTATCATATACCCTTCCATATATACATTAACACTTTTTATAGGAAAGACGTTTCATCCATTAAATACTGACAACATTGTAATGTATTAAATACATATTTATTCAATATTTTATTAAGACTATTAAAAAAAATAATCTTAGATACTCTTTATTTTCACAAGGTGTATGTAATTATGCCAAGTAACCTACACTTAGGTTTTAATAGCCTAATCCAAAGCCCATCAACATTAATGGGCTTTAGATCAAGCATGTGAGAGCACTGTAACAAACACTGTTTCAGGAAGTAATTCCCATGCAACATCAAACTATGACAAGACACAAGAGGCTAAAAATGGCTCATCATAATTTATTTTATGTTAAAATGTACAGCTTGGGGGGGAGGTTTTTTGCAGTTTTTATTTTTGTTTCTTAGGTGGGTTTTTTGTGTTGTTGTTTTTTTAAGTGACTGACTAAAAAGATAACAGATAAATACAAGAGTGTCACTGGGTCCTATTTTTACATGTATCAAGCCTCTTCTGTTCGGCCCTTACAGTCACTCTGTACAGGTACAAAGGCTACAAAAAAAGGAAGCAATATAAACAGACACAAATAACTTTTGCCTTTTTACATGCGATCTGTAAGCTTCGTTTGAGCTATTCACACGCTACCGCTCTATTTTTTCCCTTAAAAAATAACTCCAATATTTTATAAAGATAGAAAAATCTACAGATGGAATGAAAATGTAAAGTTAGAGGCATTTCCATAAAATAGCAACTTTACACCAAATTCACTACTTTTTTTTTAAATTCTGCCAAGTATTTGGACAAATATGAAAATGTTTCAAAACTTGACAAATAAACACTGAAATGTTTCAATCAACAAAAAAACCCAAAACATAACAGTATTTATAAAACAGAAAGCTGCCTTTTTTCCTACCCCAGCCCCAAAGAAACTGGTCACAAAAATGGAAGAGTCTCAACTTTACACTACAAGTACAGCAATAAAACCCTCTGAAACTAACCAAAATGTGAATAGCTTTTGCAGCTTTTTTTTTTTATTTTTTACAAGTTTCATAATTAACAAAAATATAGTTCTGGTTTTTTTACCCCTCAAACTAGGGTAACCTAATCAAGGCAAAAAAATTAAGAAATGGCTTACTGTTAAGCACAACACTTGTACAGTACTACAAAATGCACTGTCACTAACAAAGACATTAGCGGCATGCCGAAGTGTCACTTGAGAAACAAAATAATACAACAAAAGAACTGCTAAAAGGCATTTACATGTGGGGAAAGGAGAGAGAAAAAGCTCACGATGCAGTACTGTCTTGAGAGTTTTGGAGTCTATTTATCCACATTTTTAATGGGAGCAGGCACATGAAACGGCTCTGAACCATCAGCTGCTGTGTAATTGCAGTTCATAGAAAGAGTTCTTCCTTTCCAGAGAACTTCAAGCTCAATGGCAAACAAAAAAATGGAAAAGCACCTAATTTTCCCCAAAGAAAAGTTAAATCCCACCAAGGAAAAACACCCAAACCAAACCAAACCAAAAAATTAAGAAAAAGGGAAAACTTGTATAAGGCTTTCTGCTGCATACAGCTTTTAAATGGTGCCAACAAATGTTTTTGCATTCACACCAATTGCTGGTTTTGAAATCGTACTCTCCAAAAGATATTTGTGCAGATCAATCCAATATGCCAGTTTGGAAGTCTGTCACTCCAAAGGGCCTACCTTCTCATGTAGGATCCATTAAGAGACTGTTTAGACATGCCAGTATTCATGTAGCCATGATGCCCTGGAGGAGTGTACATCATGTTACTATGGGGTGCTGTCTGCATTGGCTGCTGTGCATATGGCTGAGTTCCCATCATCCCCATCTGCATCTGCATCGGGTACTGGGGTGTTTGATTCATATACCCATGATTACTGTGATATCCACTATTCATCATCGGCTGGGACATACTGTAACCATTCATAGCATTAAGGGTATTCATATTCATGTTCACTGAATTGACATTATAAGCTGGGGCTGGCATCAAATTTACACTCATGTTCATACCACGCTGCATTGTTAAGGTCCGCGCAGGCCCTTGCATAGCCACAGTCTGTGAAGCACGCCCGTATATTTGTGGCTGATGGGCTGCAGCAGCAGGTGGCAGGGGAGTGGATTTGGTTCTTACAGAGACATGACCTTTGCTGGTCATCTGAGTCTGCAGTCTTTGGGTGTGAGATATTCCAATATTTGATGAAGTCATATTACGCTGCAAAAGGGGAGGTGGCAAATTCATGGGAGGAGGAGTAAGGTTAGGGGGAGGGGTCATGGTAGCCTGTGCTTGGGGTCCTCCAGGAACAGCATGTGGAGACTGAGAAAGCTGAACAAGGCCTGTATTACTTAAAGGGGTGGACAAAGAGGCACTGTTTGCATAGGAGGTTACAGCAGCTGAATGGCTGTAAGGCAAAGAATGATCCATAAGCGTGTTAGTTAACTGTTGCAGTTTGGCAAGGCTGAAAGTGGCAGATGGCTGTGAGTAATGCCCCGTTCCAAATTCACTCTGTCCCATTCTTTCATATAATCCAATGTTGGCATTGCCAGTCTCAGGGATTTCTGTTAACTGCATAGGTGGTGTAAAATTAGTGGCCATGCTGCACTGGGATAACTGTTGGTTGCTGCTTGGAGGCCTTTCAACAACACAAGCTTGGGGAGATTTTACATTACAAGTGGGAGGAGAACTGATGTTTGTTTGTTGCATCATACTGCAGCTTCCATTGATGTTAGACATTTGCTGTGTCACTGCACAGCTACTCTGTGTTAGGTTACTAGATGTAAGGCTACTGTACGAGCAACTGTTTTGCGAAGAGTTGTTTCCACAAATATTACTACCCATTGTAGAATCATAACTGCTTGGGTTTTCATAGTTTTCTGTTGTGCTCTCAATGCTTCCTAAGTCGCTAAACCCACTATCCACAACTTGTTGTGAATGATCAGAGACTGAGGGAACATCCATCATTGGGCTGGTCTCCATATTCTGTAGAGATGGCACAGAAATGGTACTTTGATCCGGGCTGATCTGAGCATAGCTGTTCTCTAAAGGAGCAACATTTGGACTACTAACAGAACGAACTGACTGGCTGGGATGAGAGGGCACAGATGAAACAGGGCTACTGTGGTCAGACTGCTGGCAATCATCCAGCGTGGTTACTTGGGGACTTTGGTCATTACGGGCATAGTTTTGCAAACTTCTACAGGCCTCTTGAGTCTCTGCACAGTCCTGAAATGTATCTTCATGCTCACTCGCTTCTTGGGTTAGAGACTGTACTGCTTGAACTGTCTCTGAATCAATCTCCATGGTCTCAGTATTCTCTCCCTTGAAATCGGAATGTAGTTCTTCACCAGGTTTTTGGTCCTGGTTGTTATCTGTATGATCATCATCAGATTCAGGCACTGGGTCTGAATCTGTAGCAAGGCCCTTCTGGTCACTTCCACACTCATCAGCTGGAAGGTGAACACCATAATCCATTGAGTCTTCTTGATTTGAATTACCATTTTGAACATTTACTCCTAAAAAAGATTGCTGTGTTTCCAGCATTTCTTTGAAAGCTTCACCAGGCAATTCCTCTTTCTCCACTTCTGTTGAACCCATGTGACTATCATCTTCATCATCTGCATCATGATCCTCATTGTGAGAAGGTTCTTCATCCTCCTCCTCCTCCTCCTCCTGATCATCCAAATGCACAGACTCCTTTTTTTGCAGAAACACCTCTTGTGCTTTGTCTTTTTCTTGATCTTCTAAATTGGTTCCACCTTCTTCCACATTCCTTTCTTCTTCGCCCGCTTTCATCTTATCGTTTTCTTGTTTTTCAAAAGGTTCACTGGGTGGATGCAAGGGTTCAGGTTCTACCCCTTTTACCTCATCATCTGGTGGTGGTAATACTTCAACAGGCTCTTTAATTGCTTCCTCTGTTACAGCAGGAACTGAGCAGGGCTTGTCTTCAGGTACTTCCTTTTGTTCCTCCACCAGCACCTGGTAGTCAGGCTCCATAGGAGTCTCAGGTGGTGTGTACAAATTAAGCTTAAAGCCAGGTTTTCTTTCTTTGCTTTGCCTCCATTTAGATGGACCACGCTTAACTCCTTTGGGCCAACCCTGCTTACTCTTTAAAGGTTCAAGATTGTCTTTAGTGCTTCCTTCCAATACAGCTACATCCTCTGCATTATCTTTGGGAAGCAATAAATAGAGACAAAAAAAAGGTCTTAGCTTGAACAAACTAAACAATATTTTCAAACACAAACCCCAAAGTAATTTATAAATTCAAAACATATTAAGGAACTCCAAAACAAGAGTAATAAACAGATCTCAAACCACAACTGAATGACATAGTATCTACAGCTTCAACACACTTACACAGATATGTACTTTTTGTTTGGTGGTCTTTCAATAGTGACCATCAGAAACATCATTTAAATACTAGAAGTGTCCCAGAGATTTAAATCACAGGACATACAGACTAAAGCAAAAATATTGTCCAAGTATTTGATTACTAATCTTTGGGTTTAAAATAGAAGTATGCCATAATTTTACACAGACATTGACCTCTTGTAGATATATAGAACACACATACATGAATATATAGACCTGATAACAGTAGTAACAGGAGAGTCTAAGTTTCCCGTTTGACCACTATGGAGGACAAGTCACAGTAAGCATATAACAACACTTTAGTACCAACATTGAAAAAAAAAAAAAGTGGTTCATTCTAGAATCTTCTCAGGAGCTGTGTATCATGACACAGATCACAATACATGACAAAAGCCAAAATATAATTGAAGTTAAACTCAGAGTGTGTCAGAACACAAAATTAATGCATTGACTATCAAAAGCTACACAAACACATTCACTCCGCTCTCCCCAGAGATCACTGACATATACACAAGAAAAAGGGAGAATTCTCAGGATATACCATGCTGCACTTGGGAGTGTTAACAGCTTCCGTGATACTCCTTTACCAAATTCTGCCTCATACTGTGTTGTTATACCACTCTTATAATCAATTAATGTGCTGACACGGTCCATGGACAAATACACTGTTATCAGTTAAGTCAAAGCCATGCAAACCTGACCACTGAGACGTGGCTGGAACACTCTCAATTTGCTACCATTAGTTTAATTAATTTCTGTTGAGAAGCAGAAAAAAGTGCTAATATTCTAAGGTACTTGGGCACTGGTTTGTAACAGCACCAATATTCCTATGCATGGTTGCTCTAGTCACACAAAAGCTGTTTACAACAGAAATCAGTCCATGATCCCTCAACTGAGGATCATAAAGATTGAACACACTAAAATAGCACCCACTGGCTTCATACAGAAAATATGTAGTCCTGAGAATCTGGCCATTCATTCTGGAATTAAAATTTATAAACCTAATTTGGGAGCCAGGATGCAAGGGGATAGTTTATTAGTAAAAAAACCCAAACTAGATAAGCAGCTTTGAAAGAACACAGTTAAAACTACTCCTCTTTTGTGGGAAAAAAAAAAAAATAGGGACCACACTCTTGGGGACATATTGTGCCCCAGAAACAACAAACATTTAATTGTGGTACCAGTTATGCTGAATAGAAAGATATATGTGTAAATCAAATATTACTTTTTACTCGTATCCTTTACCAAGAACACAAAACCCAGTATTAGTGTTCCAGTGATATCTAGGCTCTGCTGATTATGACATGCCCTGTCACAGTGAGAAAAAGTTGTTTTTGGCAACTTGACAAGTACTGCAGTGCTTCAGACTGGAAAACATTTGTTTTCTGAACACAAAAACCAGCTAATAATAATAATAATAATAATGGCTCATGAATTACAAGTAAACACAATAGAAACAAAGCTAAAAAAATCTAAAGCCACCACTGAATTATAATAAACTATGTGAGATTAATGGTTCCAGTAGCACCTCTAAGCAGAAAGCATTATTAAGATAATAAGATTTTAAGACCAGTAAGACTAAATATATCCGATTTAAAATTTTCAGATTTATGACAAAAAGAAACACTTTATTTTAAGGCCATCTAACAAATCTGTGAAGATATAACAACATTTTTAACTTACTTGTACAATTGTCATCACTCCTGTAACAACAAATATCTTTCTCTTCCTTGCTCTGCTCTTCCTCCTCCTTCTCCTGTTTCTGCTGCCCAGGTTGATACTCAAAAGCTTTTCTAATCATAGGCTTCAAGTCATCATCTTCCCCATCCATCTCAGAGGTAGGTTCCAGCTGTGGCATGGGGCGCTCTTCATCTGAGTTATCAAATGGCTCATTCAACACCTCTGTTGTTTCTGAAATTGTCTCTGTTGTAACACTGCTATTAATCCTTCTGCGTTTACGGCCCCTTTTCTTTTTCAGTATGAAAGGTCTCTGAAAAATAATTTCACAAATGTAACTGTTCCTGCATTGCATTTATTAGCTGCCTCTGGACAGAAATAAATTAATTCTTGTAAACTGAGCTTACAACAAGCTCTATTCTTTTAAAAAAATCCTAATGTTTCAATTTATTCAGAATCTAAAAGTAAAATGTCTAAGCAGTTAAGATAGATTGATATCTGTACATCCACACAAACTTCCTGTAAGTGAAAGTTAAGAGTAGGATTTTCATAGAATCATAGGGGTTGGAAGGGATCTCGAAAGATCATCTAGTCCAACCCCCCCTGCCAGAGCAGGGTCACCTAGAGTACATCACATAGGAACGCATCCAGGTGGGTTTTGAATGTCTCCAGTGAAGGAGACTCCACAACCTCCCTGAGCAGCCTGTTCCAGTGCTCTGTCACTCTCACAGTAAACAATTTTTTTTGGATATTCACCTTGAACCTCCTATGCTCCAATTTGCACCCATTACCCCTTGTCCTATCACTGGTCATCACTGAGAAAAGCCTAACTCCATCTCCCTGACACTCACCCCTTACATATTTGTAAACATTGATGAGGTCACCCCTCAGTCTCCTTTTCTCCAAGCTAAAGAGACCCAGCTCCCTCAGCCTTTCCTCATAAGGGAGATGTTCCACTCCCTTAATCATCTTAGTAGCTCTGCACTGGACTCTTTCAAGCACTTCCCTGTCCTTCTTGAACTGTAGTGACTTTACCTTTTTCTATCAAATAATATTAATAATATTACACAAATTATACTTATACATTTTTCCTCTGTAGATTTATAATTACCCAATAACCTTCACAAGTATCAAAGTCTACTCTTCAACATTTCTCATTTCTGCTATTGTAGAAATAGGTATGTATGTAGAAAAATAGGCAAAAGCAAAGTAAGTGTGCCTCAAGCTTCACATGGATCTCAACAATACACTCAAAAAATCCTACAGTTGGCTGCTATAAAAGAAAAACTGTTCAAAAGTTTATTATTCTGCATTCTCACAGATTTAGTTACTTTTATGGTTGTTCCAACATAAACAAAGGGACACTCCAATTCTCTCTCACCAGTGACACCTAAGTACATATGCTGAGCGCTTTAGAATTTTGCACTGCTTAGCTTACTAATTTGAACCATTTTTGAAAAATCAACTATTTGAATAAGAATTATGTAAACACTACAGTAACCAGAATATCGCATTTAAATCTCTTGAAACAAACCTCACAAGGTGGATTCCATCTTAAAAAGAAAAACGAACCATTAAAATACTGAATCAATACCAACACCATACAGCAGAGGGCAATCACTAGTTTAAAAAATGACAGGAAATTCTGACTGTGTCACTGATCTTTTACAGTTCTGTGAAAAATCCAAATGATAAAAAACTGGACAGAGAGGAAAAAACACAAGACAGGGGTTGCTTTCTGCCCAAATAATATAGAAAGAATTAAACCAGTCTAATGAATACTAATTTTAAAAAAATCCAAAAGATTAGTCCAACGATAATGATTTGATAGAAATTAAGAGATTAATTACTTTAAACCAAACCACTGAGGTAACACACCTTTCTTTTTATGGCCAGTGACTGTGGCTTTGTCAGCCGGGGAGGCGAACTTTGCTGATTCTCATTCCCACCATCCTCCTCACTGCTCTCCTTTGATTGCTCTGTCGATTGCCCACGTTCCCCCATCACTGCCACACTTTCTGGAGACCGCAAATATTTATTTTTAGATTGTACTTTTGCAGGTGATTGCCTACTATTAGTTCTTGTGGAGAATATTTCTTGCTCTTCCTTCTCCCAGCAGCTAGCTTGTTCCATCAGACGCTCAGCCTGAAGGGTTGAGGTTAAAAAAACATGTCACTGAAACAGCACTTACTTAGCCATATCCTTTACATTCACCCAAAGAGTTACAACAAGTCAACCCTGATTAGCACTGATGGCTAAACTAACAACAACACTTCAGCTGAATCATCTAGTAGCTCCTTTGCAACAGTTAGGATAACAAACCAAAGAAGATTGCATTTCATGGGATATTTAGCAGTATTAATGATGCAGCAAATTGATTTAAGTCCTTTAGCACTACATTACATGCCCACTGACATGGATCACTTTGAGCAAGTTCATAACACAAAGAATCGATTGACACCGCAGCCCCTGAGCTCTGCACCAAATTTGATCTGATTACATGCTCTCTGACTACCTCAAGAGTGATAAATACAGCTTCACGACAAGTGATTCAAGTTTTCATATTCCTGCCCCCAAAGCTACCATGTCTTGCTGCACAGCTTCCAAAAGTTGTGCATTACAATTTTATCAGTATACTCTCTCATCAAGCAGTGGTCAAAGTTAAAACAGCTCTATTTAAGACAGTCTAATACTAAATATTCAGTGATTAAATCCATATGAATGGAAATTAAAAAGTTTCAGCTATTACCTCCTTTTCTGCTTCTCTCTCTTCTTCAGAAACTGCAGCATTAGGAACTAACAAAGGAGTCCATCTCAAGCTTTCCGGATCCACTTCATTAATGCGTGGATTTGCTTTCAGTTTCTCCATATGACTTGAAATCAGCTTTTCCCTTCTTATAATTACAAATCTACAAGCCAATAAACAGTAATTTATTTCATGAAGCAATCACCTAAAAAAACCTTCCTACAGTTCAAATCCTTTTGCACAATAACCTGTGAAAATCCATGGGTAAATAAATGGATAGAACAAACTACAAGTATCAGCTGATGTACACAGATATTTACACTACTGTTTACTAAGAGAAAGTGAGGAAACAATAGCTTATGAAGTGAAAGCTCAATACTAAATATCACTAGGATAACAGAGAGGAAAGTAAAGGTTTTATAGTTGACTACTTTGAATCAATGCAAAAGGCTTACTGTTGGTACTTCAGTCACTGTCAACACAATTTTCAATTTTAATATGACTTACAAGCATAAACAGAAAACACTGGAACACCAAGAGTGATAAAGTCGTCAGTATTACAACTGAAGATGGTGTACAGCTGGACCAGAAAGCAAGTAAGTAAGTAGGAAAAAAATGTACCTTAGTCCTATGCTGATGCAGTAGAAAACAACTTTCTAATTACTATTAAATGAAGTAGCATATCAAAAGTAGGTAAAGACTAACATAATAATAATAGCACAGTATGCTAATATGCTAGCACCTGTTACAAAGAACTATACCATTTTAAAGAACAAAAATGATTTTTCTTCAGCAAGGATTTAAATGCTCTAAAAATCAGGTAAGTGACAAAATCGCTTTTCATTGAGACAGCGCTTTAAGAAAAACACCAAAAACCAGCAAGAGATCCAAGTGAGCCCTTTTCACAGAATTGTAACAAATTCATACTTCACTATATGTAAGAAAAATAAACAAAGTGTAGGAAATCATAAGCCACCATACCCAACTTCCAAGTTATGCGTATGGTAGGAGCTGTGAACATGCAATTTCTTTTCTGGCTCAACCACTGAGCTTCTAGATACCTTTAGTCAGGTCAGTTTATGTCCCTGCCTAAGCTCTAATACTTGTGAAAAAAGACTAACTGACTTTGTTAATAAAATATTTTAAATTCCATAGATGAAAAGTAAACTGTTTTCTAATTGGGTATCAGTATTCAGGGCCTGTAATAACTTTTGACAGGGAGGTAGCTGCATGTAAATGATGAATATGCACTTGTCCCATAAGGTTGTCCATAAATAAGCATCCCAGAAAGTTCAGGTTTTGTTGCAACGACAGCAGTCCACTTAATACTCTCATAACACCGTCCTGTAAGCTCATCTCCCTTTTGAAGGCTAGCATTCTTACCAGTTCAAAACTTAATAGTTTTGAATACTAGTGCTGGTGCACATGAAACTTACTGAGGCTGAACTGTTCCTGATCTTCATGTTATTTTTGGCAACCCACTGTCTGTAAGGCAGTTTTGCTTAATTACAAAGTTTCTATGATTGGAATAGCCAGAAAGAATTAAGAAGCTCTTCAGAAACACAAATACCACTGAAAATAATTTAAGAAATTTTATGAAAAAAATAAGCCAAAACTCAAAAATAAGCCACCTAAAATCTAAAATATCAATCAAGATGATTAAGAAAGAAGATATTCACAACACAGGAACTCACCTTCCTAGTGCAATTTCAACATTGATGGTAATATTAAATAGAAACTTTAAAAAGTAATTTGTATTCCCAGTACCTCAGACAGGAGGACTTAATGTAGAGTTGATCTGATACCATGCCTTGTGTGAACTGTGTAATGAATGAAAAAAGAGGTGTGGAGAGAGAGACTGTCACCCAGAAACGTGAATTCTTCTCCTCACTGGTATCCAAAGCAAGATACTTGCAAGCAAGAGTTGGGAATTGTACTTAAGAAAGATTACACTGAATGAAACAAGAAAATCCTTCAAGCTGGCCACAAACTTCCAGTAATCATCAACGTGAAACAGGATAGAAAAAAAATCAAACCACTCTGTTTAGGGAGAAAAACTCTTTAGGTAAGACCTCTTTAACAAGACTCAGCTGTACTGACTTCTTCAGTAAGATGGTTGTAATTAATTTTAAAGTCAAAATTTTACACAGACAGTTTTCACATCAACTGTTTTCTAAGTAGAGAAAGTAAATGTTTATTCTCGGTCTTTTTAAAATTTTGACAAGATTACTGACCTATCTTCTCTTTTATCTATCATGCTATGTTGCTGCAGGGTTGTGGCAATATCATGTGGACACATTCCAGTGGCTCGACTCATTCCTTTGATGCTGATTTGTTTTTCATGGTGACAATCAAGATATTCTAATATGACACTTTTCCAGTAAGCCAAGTATGAGAGACGACCCAGATCAGACAATGGCTTTTCAGGGGATCCTGCTTGACCCTCTCTTCTGGAAAGTAAATAGCCTAGAAGGAAAAAAAACAGAATACTATAATGAGATAACAATACTAAAGAATTTTAACTACCCTTAAGAAAGTTGGTATTGACAGATAGATCAGCATAACTGGCTACATTATTGTTAACTCTTGCAATTAAATCAATCCTATTAACAAGAAAAAGATTGGTTTTCACCATTTTAGTGACACAGAAAAAGATTAAATGCTTGTAAGAGACTCATATCTTATGTTATTAGAATAAAACACCACACCTCTCTTTTAATCATAAGGAGGAAAGAAAAAGGCAACACATTTCAGAACAGGTCTCATGATACATTATCTCATTTAGAACTAGAAATATCTCTTTTGAGAAACTTTTACACCTGAGTTACGTCACTGAAGCCAAGAACTTTCAGAAGAATCTCAAGAGGAAGTGTCATGGATAGCATCAGTGAAAGTCAGTTTTCTGCAAGAACCCCCAGGTGACATAAGTTTTCGATTAAACAGTTGTTATATTTCAGAGGCAACATCTAACTCACAAGTTGAATTACTAGAATTCCTTAGGAGAAATAATTTTAAAATATTCTACCTTAATTCACACGTCAGAACATTCATGTAATCCAAGTTTGCAGTCTTCAAGACAGTAACCAATCAGCTAGTATACAACACACCAACTTAATTTTATATTCTAATTCTTCCCTCCATGACACATATTCTGTACTGTGCTTTTACAAACACTACCAAAATGTTGGCCTTCAACACCAGGCTTACAAAATGCTTATTCCACCAGAATGGACATCATGCTTACAGAATTACATTACTCAGTCATTTGGAGTCCACAACATATATGATTCTTTTGCCTTCCAGTGTTCTTAAATAATTGAAAAAAAAAAAAAGTTGGAATCCCCCCTTTTGCTTTTCAAAGATTGCTTTAAAACATATCTAGTACAGCCACATCACATTTGCGAAACAAATCCTCCTGACTTCCTCAAAGTTTCAGCTCATCAAGTTAGTTATTAAGTAAAAACATTATTAACATTCAGCTTTGAGTTAAGCAATTGCTGTTTCCTTATCTTGCTGTATGGTCTACTATGTATTTTCTTTTTATATACATATACACACACACCCCCACACAAATAAACCCATGAAATGCATACACACGTTTATTTACTGGGCCTTAAACAAAGGTTTTCCCTTTTTCAGGACAATAGAAAAGGTCCACAACAGCATTTGAAAAATAAATATGCACTGATCATCATATGCTGAACCTCCAGTTTGAACAAAAACGTTTACACAGAAAAGCAGAAATTCTACTACATTTCAAGTGATCAATAACAACACAGATACTGAAATAAGCAGCATATCCTTCAGATCTATTAGCATGATTTATCATAAAATGTTAGAACGTCAAGAGAAATACTATCCCACATCTGCCTTTTTCTACATAATATGTAGGCACATCTACATAAAGCCTGCCTACATCTGCATGGTACCACTGAAAACTGAGCAAGTAAATTAATACCATTTTACAGAAGAAACACTACCTGAAAACTGAAGAAAAGGAAGATGTTTTAACATTTGAAGTTGCAGCATATTAGGGTTTTTTTTATAAGTACTACCTGTAACTGTTGTTGACAGGAAAAGCCAAACTTCACATTTTAAACCAAACTGCATCCTGAATAGTTTGAAGGTAAAGAACAGCTGTTTTACTTCCAATTGCACAAAAGGAGACCTACAACATATAGCCTGCTCTGCTTAACTTTAGACAAAGCTTCACTTGTACCAAGAAAGAATTCTGGATCAGCTTGTTTACAGCATATACAGACAAGTTTCATACCAAGACATCATTGCATATAGAAAAACATGCAAAACCGCAGCAGTACAAGTGGTGACAGAAGTCTCAACACAGGAAAAAGACAGGGAGAATAACCTAGATTTTTTTTTTTTTTTTTACAAGTCCACAAGGAGAACTTACAGCTGCTTCAAGTAACTTTACAGTTTAATTTACCAACTTGGACATAGAAACTGATTGTAGGCTGTTTGTATGAACTGGGTTTCATTCTTGTATTTCACTAAACCTCAAAATTATTTTGACAAGAACTTTCTTACTCTGCTTCCATTTTACTCATACATAACAGCACTATAACTATGCTTTGTTTGTAATTTTATGAGGCTTAAAAATAACCACTATCAAGAGTCTGGAATCATTAGTTGCTCAACCACAAGCAGCTTTAAAGTTTTACTAGTAAATCCTTGCTCATCAGATCCTTCCAGCTACTGGGAACTTTGAGCTAGTTCTTAATTTTCATGTATTTTTATTTTACACCAAAGCAATGTAACTTCACCTGCATGGCAATAACATCCGTTGGTATTTTTCTACTTGCATTCTACAGTATAACCTGTTATCCAACATACTCACATTCTATAGGATCAAATATATATCAGACGTAACAGTCTCAGTTACATGTAGTGAGCAATGATTGGGAAGTTTCTCTTAACAGATTCTGTGATTTGAATGACATCTATTAAATTAAACTTACCAAAGAGACGCCAAATAATTGATCTAAGTTGCAGGTAAATAAAAAACACTGATCTTGGTAGCTCGTGTATCTATCCTGAAGCATCTGAAATGAGTACAATATGCCCCCGTTAAACAGATACCCCCAGTGTCATTGTGTCTACCTAATCTTAATAATGGATAGCCTCAAAGTAGAAACCTGAAAGCAATTCCTTAACTATAACCCCTGATATGATACTATGAACAGCAGCAACATTCAGAGGACAAAATACATCTCCTCCCTACCCACCCCCAGGAGTAAACAAGTCAGATTGTATGCTACACAAAAAACACACTTAAGAAGTAAAAAGGTTTGTCTATATTCTGGGCATATTAGTGATAGCATCACAAAATTCAACAGCCAAAATACCACCAATGATTTTTATTTCTTGCGTTATCACCAGCCTTCATAGTGAAGCAACAAGCCACGTGTGATTTACAGTCTTAGATTTTTGTCATGCAAATCTCCCCAGAGCCCCTAAGGTTTTACCTAATTCAAAATTTAAAACAATTAGAAGAAATTCAACACAAGAACAGGAAAGTTAGTATAAGATATATGTATTTTAGGCCTTCAACACAAGTTGAGGAGATAAGCAGGCATTAAAACATACATTTAAAAAAATAACTTGAGCAGTATGTTGTCATTGCAATCTACAGTATTCCTAGTATGTAAGTCTCCTGAAATAGCTACAGCAGAGTCCACAACCCACTTAGATGAAAACAGTAACTTTAATACATCTATTTCAGTCTCTAGAACCTTTCAGCGAGTTATCTTCTGATTTTGTGCTCAGTTCCCTTACAACAAATTAAACAGCAAGAATCAGAGGTCCAGCTTGGTAGTACCCTGTGCTGACAGTATCCAACAGAAAAATCCAAGAGACTGACTACAACAGGCTGCCATCTTGGGAAACTCACATGCAAACAGAATTAGTCTGGCTCTGTCCAAACAGACAGAATCTGCCCAGATGTGCATCGTCCCCACACTTTTTGGTATGTTCTAAGAACTTGGCAAAGTTTGTGAAGTATTTAAAAGCTGGTTTTTGCAAGCAGCAGAAAGTCACTTATTGCATTTACCTATGTGTTCCCTAGTTAGTCTAAGTATTCATTGTCATGTCCACTCATATGCCTGCTACTGACGTGAGAGAACTGACTTGTATGTGCCTAGCTGTCTTCTGAAAATCTTCCAGAAATCGGTATATCATTCCCCTTACAGTCCCATGGCACAAAACCAGTTTTATTCATACTTCAGTTTACAGCTACCATAAGCAGTTAATTGCTTCACTAAGTCTCTTTTATCTCCAAATCCCCAAGACACATCCTTCCTTCCCCATCACATACACTTCCAAGCTTTACTACCTTTGCTTTCTACTTCTAATCAGACATCACTCCGCAGTTTTAAATAAGATGGATACAATTTAGTTTGAGACAGCTGAACTTCATTTTATCATTTATCGCAAAAATACACACTTGTTTCTTTGCCTTTTACACATTAATGGAGGCTAGCCCTCAATTTTGTAAGACAGAGATGTAGATTACATAAGAAGCCAATGGCACAGGAAGAAGCAGCAAACAAAGACTAAATAATTGAACTGATACACTGAGAAAAGACCAAGCGAACAAACAAAAATTGACAGAAGTTAAATGAAGCTTGAAGATATTATTTAAGGACTCTTGTAAAATCTGTGTGCTCTCTGTACATGCGTTATATGCTACAGTAATGAAAACAATAATTTAATTTCTGATGAACAGTCAAAGAAAAGAGATTTAGCTAAAAAAGTTCTGTTTCTTTGGGTATGTTTAGGACTGACCACAATCAATATAAAGTCATTAGGTTTTCAATAAGCTAAAATTTAACTTGATATAAAAAAAAAAACCAATACAAAACACCCCAGTCTTGTTCTCCTTTCCCTCCAGCCCATCTGTGACGTGGATGTACATTTATACTTGTTTGTGCATATACAAGAGAGTATGACTACACTGTGACTCAGTTACACACAGAAGTAGTTAAACTGTGGCATACATATTGCACAGGATGGAATGAACACTTCTGGTTTCCTATTAACCTAAGAAGCAAGAGAACTTACCTAATATGAAAGTTTTGAACACGTATTTTTGATGTAATTATATTTACTTCTTCTATTAAAACATTTATATACTGGAAGAATCCTAGAAATGCTGTATTTTTATTCTAAATACAAAGATTACTTTTTTAGCTTGAGTAAGCAAGAGTCAGTTGGTTAGCATCCACACTTGGGAAAATAAAGACCTGTGGCAGAGCACGTTCTAAGAAGGCAAAATAGAGGGCTAGATTTCACTTTTTAAGTAAGTATAGTTGTCCTCTTTTTATGAAAGTAACATACCACCTCTTGCAATTTCCAGTGGGCAATACAATTTTACCCATTTTATTGAAAATAAATGCCACTGGCTGATTCTCTAGTATAATTTCCTGTGTTCTACTCTCCACACGCTCCCTCAACAGAGGGTCTGACTGATCAGTCTCACTACTCACAATAGACACTGAGCCACATGCAATGCACACTGCTGATCTAACACAATTCCTCCTTCCCCTGAACTTCACTGCTTACAGGTAGGCAGGTTGAAAACAGTCAGAAAAAGAGGCGTGTCACTCTTGTGAGGACATTATATCCTATGTTTGACTATTGTTCTGAAAATATCTTGCACTACATTGCATCATATTGCAATGCATTGCATCATCTTCAGCAGAAACCCACAGAATCAGCAACAATGTGCCTGAATGGCAAGTAAGAGCATTGAATCTCATTCTGTACCTAGACAAGTACTTACAAATTGCAGTTTCTTTCTCCTATACAACTAGCAAAAAATCTATGTCTGTTTTTCACTTATTCAGGCTAAAAATTAAACAGTCTTCAAAGTGGAAACCATGAGTCAGGTACTCATGAGAACTCATGGAACTCACGAGTAGGGACTCATGAGTCCTACATATCAGCTAGGGTAGGTGTTTTTGTTTGCTACAAGAAGATGGAAATAACAGTTTACACTGAAAAATATAAATTTATCTGAGAGTCCATGATCCAGGAAATCAACTGCATAATGCACTGCAGAAAAAACACAGCTCTGATTTCATTAAAGAAGTCATGTTCAATACCACTTTCTAGGAAATCAGTAATATTTGTCTCTCAGAATAAGACAAACATTAAAATTAGGAGGTACACTACTAGAGTATTACAGAGTCTTCACCTTGGATCATCCTAGCTGTTCCAGAGAACATAACTCTTCACTCAAATGTTGTAATTCAAACTTAGATCTTCACTTTTTAAAAATAATCTGCAAATTAGACTGGCCAGAAAAGCTGCAGTCAAAGGTAGTATCTCTCAAAACCAGAACCACACTGGTGGTAGTATGATGCAAGGAAAGAAAGAGAGCTTTGCTTCACTGCAAACACTCATTACAGATAAAAATTGATATCCTAATTCTACCTCCACATCCACAGATTAATAAACATAGCACACAAAGCTCTCGAACAGGAGCAACTCTTACAGAGCACAAGAACACTACAGAAAATGCAACGTAGCAGAGGTCCCTGAGTTAGACTAACTTCTAGGAGTCTTCCAGTAGTAATCCTGCCACTATAACCTACTGGAGTTTGAACAGCAGTGTATTTGAAAATCTTTATTCTCTTCAGTAGGTTTTCACCAAAACAGCTTCTTTTCATGCTTTTTAGGCTTTTACCTTCCATGTTTCCTAGTAAAATTGCTTGATCATCATCAGGGTACCTTTCTTAAAAGAGGGAAATTGCTATTGTGAATTGTTAATACACTGACATGAAGAATAACTCTTCACCTTTTGAAGTACAAAGGAACAAAATTTAAGAGAAGCATCAGTGCAAAAACATTAATTTATTGTTTACGTATTAAAATACCACAAAGTAGACAACACTATATTATCACATCTGGATAATATTCCAAGCATTTATTTTTTTTTTTAACCCAGGAAGTCAGATGGTATTCCTTTAATAGCTAATAACTGAAAATCAGGGTGCAAAATAAACCATTTGAAGAACTAAAGTTCTATTAACCTTGGCTTCCAAAATTATGTCTCTTTTGCCACTGTAATTCAATGCACAGTAGAACACAAAAGCAAACTTAAATGGCTCCAAATATGCTCAAGCCTTGACTGCACAGAAAGCTGATTTTAAAAACAGGTTTCAACTCATAAACAGAAATGACACAGCTCAGGACAACTGTCAGGTTGTCAACTCTCACAGAGCCATGAAACTGCTACTGAGCTGCTACAGCACACAGCATATCACAATAAGGTAAACTGTCACCAGCTTCAGTCTGCCTATGAGACACGTCATCTGTATGTATTGGTCTTCAGCACCTGAGTTATAAATGGCTTAACTACCTGTGAATCAAGGACAAGACAGACAAGGACAGAAGCACTGCTGCCATTCTAAGAGATGCTTGCTCTCCAGCAGTGCACTAAGACCACTGCAATCAAATTAATTTGAACAGCTACACAAAATTGCTGCCAATGCACAACTAAACTCCATTTTATCTTTTTGAACCTTTTTCAGCTATACTACCAATAGCAATATATCACTGATCCTACAAGCAGGCTTGAAAAAAACTGCTCGTGTTAAATACCACATCATCAAATCCAGTTCAAAATGCACTTGTGCAACAGTCCTTAAATGACAGCTTCCTGATAGTACTTTACTTTCAAACTTCCTGAAGTTCACTTCCAAAGTAAGTTGTCCTACCATGAGCTAATCCAATGCTAAGAGCAGAAGTTTCAGAAGACAGCATATGTAGAAATACCTGTAGATAGTATTTACACAGATTCAGAAGCACTTTAGTATGTTATGTGACATAAGCAAAGATAAATGCTATCATTTATGTGATATCATGATGATTCGAAAAAATGTATTTTACTTACTGCTGTAGCTGTCCACTCCTTTGTCTTTTTTGAAGATGCATGTAACATTTGACACCTTTCAGTTACTGAGGATGTTCCCCAGTTGCCACGACTTCAGAAAAATGATAGAGAGAGATGTTGCAATCATGTCAGTCAGTTCCCTTCGGCAAATGTCACCTGGTCCTATGAATTTGCGTATGTCCATTTTACTTTAGTACTCTGTAACTCTATCTTCCTCTACCATGGATGGTGTCTCTCTCTGCCCCTTAAATTCTGCCAGACTGAGAACAGTCCCTGTGAGTGAAAGCCAAAGCAATGAAAGTACTGATTACCTCAGATACCTTCCAAGATCTCCACCACACTCCCATGTTGTCAGACAATGCCTACCCCATTCAGCAGCAGGGCCATGTTCTGCTTACTTTTCCTTTAGCTGTCCACATACTTGTAAGAGCTCTCCTGTTGCTCTCTCCATTCCTCAGTTTCAACTCCAACCAAGCTTTAGCTGAACTCCATTCCTGCACATGTAAGCAGTACCAGTACTTTTGGTAGACTTCATTTTTCACTCGAGTCAGGAGCATTTCCTTGCAGCCTAGCAGACTTACCATCACGACTGGTGGTCTCATGAACATTAGAACAAGTAATTCTTGTAGTTCGAGGAGAGCATCTCTGGAAATCAACATGTCCTGTGCTTCTTTGCTCCTTCATACTAGCCTCTTACAGAAGACCACTTACCAGTTCTCTAAACAATGTAAAATCCTGGACCTTAGTCTGCTAGTTTCCCTCCTCACTTCCCTCGGGATCTGAACCCCTATAGTCTGGGCTGACACTGACTATTACTTCCCTGATCAATTCCTCTTTATTTGCAAGTAGCAGACTCAGCAAAGGATTTGCCCTGGATGGTCCTTCCGAAATCTTTGTCAAAATGTTGTCACAAACATCCTGCGGAAATCTGTTGAATTGCTTGTATCATCCTATGCTGTCCTTCCAGCAGAGAACTTCAAAATAGTCCTTGAGAATAAGAGCCTTCCACCTGCAGATGTCAACCAGTTGCTTGGAAGGTTTATCATCTTCCTTTTTTGATCAGGCTGTCTGTAACAAATGCCCAGCACAGTATGAATTATTGCTGCCCTGTCTGCTGACTTTGAGGCATACGGACTTGACAGGTATATCATCTATCCCATAGCAGAGCTCTGTGCTTTCAAGTCATTTCTTGTGTAGAGCACAACCATCTCTCCTTGTCTTTGTCTGCCCTTCCCAAAGAGACCATTATTGTAGCAGTCATGTCTTCTGAGCTACCCGATTGGATCTCTAACCCCAGTGAGGTTAACAGCCCTATGACAAAGCACAGTCTTTTAAGTCTTCCTTTTGTCCTCATGACTTGAGAAATCGGAATAACAGGATCTCAAACACAGTGTAAGAGGGCCAGTGTGGTAATTCCAACTGGTGTCTGTGACATAACCATCTTGGTTATGTCAACTCCAAACAGCTCTCTGGACTCTCAGGAGACCCCATTCTGGGCCAGCTGTTCCATTAAACTGTCAGGTTTGCATGTCTTATGCTTGAAGTTGTGCCACTAGAAGTTTAGACTAGGATATAAGTAAGAATTTATTTACCAAAAGAGTAGTAGGCACTGGAAAAGGCTGCTGAGAGAGGTGGTAGAGTCACCATCCCTGGAGGTATTCAAGAAACATGTAAATGTGACACTTCAGGGCATGGTCTAGTGGGCAAGGCAGGGTTTTTTTGCGGGTGTGTGGTGGTGTTGGTTTTGTGGAGTGTGGTTGTGATTTTGTGAGGATTGTACTTGTTGGGTTTTTTTCTTTTTATTTTTTTGTAATTTTCCCTGGGCAAAAGGTTAGATTCTGTGATCTTAGAAGTCTTTTGCAACCATGATGATTCTGTGATTCTGTCTTGCACCAGGTCATTGGTGCCATCCATGTGTCTGTTAAATAAGAAGCTGGACAAGTGTCTACTTCACGGCCTCCTACTTGACAAGTAACTTCACCTTCTGTCTTTGGGCTCCCAAATATAGTTCAATCACCTTCTGAACTAAGAATTCATCAACACACTCCCTACTTTTATGCTATGCTCCAAAATGCTCATGCTGAATTAGGAATCAGCTTAGTTGTACACAGACGTACTTCTCCATAACTGGTATCACAAAGCTCTAAAATGTAGTATGTTGCCCCACTTCCTACAGTTTAGTCTGAACGTTGCTCAGTACAAGAAAGTAATGCAAATATTCTCTCATATTTTACAGTGTACTGAGTTTACAGCAAAGGTCACTGCATTTGTTTTTCTACAGTTTTGAAAAACTGAAAAAAACCCAATATTGTAAACGTGTTTCTGCTTATTTTAAACAGTATTTTCCTATTAGAAAGTATTATATCTAGCATGAATATGCACTCTGACCTCACAGCTGACATATGACAAAGTCACAGGCATTTCAACTAATTCCTCAGTCTGGAGCAATTACATGATAAACAGGAACATTTGGACCTCAAATGCACAGTGTACCTCTGCTCCAGCTGTACAGATGCAAATTCGAGCAACAATAAATGCAATTAAGCATTTGGACCTTATAATTTATCCACCTCATTATGTTATGCACTTAAGCAGTCAACAATTAAGTCCACTGATCTGACGTATCTGCCAGTGAAGCAAGATCAAAAACATGACCATTGACCAGAGCTGCTGGAGGGATAGGAACAGCGTACTGATGTCACGAAAATGGAAAGTCAAAGAGGAACAGGTTGCTTGGATCATAAGAACAGATTTTTAGTCTACTGATCTTTCCTCAGTTTTAGACTAAATGTAGCCTTCACAGCAGAAGTCCATTTAGAGACATACAAACTACATCAGCAAATGAGAAATTAGTGCTATGTTAGAATTCTGGACTTCAGGTTGATTTATCAGACTAACAGTTTTTCCTCATGCACTATATAACAAGTATCAGTTTCAGGTTCATAGTTACACATGCACATCACGATCACACACATGCATTTACATATGCTTCCACACACAGCAAAGTTATCAGCACCACTGAAGTAATTCTCATACAGAAGAAATAATTAAGTTACTTGTGAAAGCCTCCCAGATACCCACTTGAAAGATGCCACTGCACTGCTGAAAACCCTGAACAGACAAGAGAGTCATAACAAAATCCAACTACTGCCAGAGGTTGGAAACAGCTTGAGAGCAACTTCTCAAGAGGCCCCTGTTAATAAAATGGAGCCTTTCTGAAAATCATAGGCAATAGTTTGAGTTCACAACAGCCCTTGTGTAATCAGCACTGTTAAACTCTTATTTATATTCATACTCTTATTCATATATTCATGAGAATCTAACCAGAACAAAATAAGCAACCAGTGAACTATTTGCCCTTGCATGTTCCGAGGAGTTCTCAGATTCTTTGAAGGCCAGCTCTCACAAAATAATTACCAGCATCAAGACAGATGGAATGAAGTGCTTTTCCACTAAACGTTTTTTTTTTAAATATAACCAACGAAAAATAAATCCCTTAACATGGAAAGGGAGAACTCATAAGTTCTCATGCAATGCTCTGTATCAAACCAAACATCTCAAACATGAGCAATTCCTAATAACTGTTTTTATAATATATCAGTAACTAAAGTGAAGATTTCCCTCAAACCAGAATTTCAGGTTATCCTAAGACACTGCCTTCTGTCTTATAAAACATCACATACTTTGTTTTGAAATTATATGAACAAATTGCAAAGACAGGTTTAAAAGGGTAGTTGGAAAAATCAGAACAGCTGAGTATTCAGACAGGAGAGCTCAATGCAATTATGTCAGGTAAACATTCCAAGTCCAGAGGTATGGCTGTAAGTGCAAGGCAGAAATGGATAGGGAGAAAATGTAAGCTCATTAAGATTTAAGATTCCTATAACTGTAATTCATGTTAGTTTTTTCCAAACTATTCCGTGTGCCACTGAACTGTTCTTACCTATGTCAATAGAAGGAAGGTCAAAGATAGGTGACCTTAAACAGGTGTTAGCACCCTCTGTGAAAGCACTTTTGAGGCAGCTTCAAAGGAACCCAATGCCAAGATCCACAGAAACATGGTTAAAAAATAAATAAATTAAAAGTACTAGCTGTAACTTGAGATGCTTACATCAGTGAACAACCTGCTACACTCTCTTTTCTTCTTTGTATGGTTAAAGAAAAGCTTTCTTTGTGATGAACAGAGCAAGCCAAAGATTCTTTCATTATTGTTACAAGAAATAATGCCAGCTCTTATGTCTCTCTACATCCTCAAGTAAACTCAACACAGGGGGCCCTAAACCTTTAGCACCTTTATAGAAAGCTTCACAGAAGAGGTTAAGGCTAAACAAATCCTGTTCATGAGGGAAGGAAAGGTAAAGATGACTGCATTACAGTCAGACCAACAAAAGGCACCCTTTGAGTGGATTAATTGGCTAACATTTATTTTACCTGTGCCAGTTGCCAGCAAACCCCTTGAGTGGAGGTTCTGTGTACACGAAATAGACTACATAAGTGGAGTGAAAGAACTACCAAGAGAAAAGGAATTGAAGGACTCTTAAAAGCAAGACTTTGATGCACAGAAGGCATGACTACAAACCAGATGAATAAATTTTTCAGTAGACTAAGTAGTTTAGAAGTTCATTAACAAGGCTAGCTTCTTCTCAGTTTTATAAGCAATGTTTAAAATAATTTAAATTTACATTTAAAAATTATTAAGTAAGAGACACTGAACAGTAAGTTGTCTACACAACTAACTTGAATGAATTTTCTTTTAGGAACTGCCATTACCTTCCAGTGTTTTATGTTGACAGTACATGAATACTATTGATAAAAAACTATAAAAAATGCTCATTAGAAAACACCACCTGTTAGCCTTATTTAAGGGTCTACGTACTCCTACAAGGCTTGATGGACAAGACAGGCAGATGGAACCTAAGCAGCTATTCTTAATATATCAAGTAAACTGAATATGTCCAGAACCTTTATAAGGCATGGAGGTGAAGCAGCACAATCAGATGGCATCCATACCATTAATTTCCAACACTCAGCTGGAGTGTTAACCTGGCAGTTAACATCATTCTCCTAGATTCATGGCTTAGGAAAATTGTTATCACACTTAGGAGTGACAGATGCCCTGGACGAAAACTGTAACAGGTATGGTTTTAACAGTTTCAGAGAAGGTGACCACGTTCCAGAGCCCAAGGGCTATTCCTATCATTGTTTTCTTCATACCTGCAAAAGATAACCTAGTAGTTCTAAAGAAGATGAACAAAAGCAAAATGGGGAGTCAGAAGTGAGAAGACCAAAAACATCTAGGAAATCATTGCTCAGGTAACTGGTCATGACACGCAGACTTCATGAGACGCTATAGAAGACAAACTGCGTTTTTGGCTTACAGGAGAAACCAAATGTCATCGCCGTTCGTTGGCTCTACTAAAGCATGCTGTAGAACAAGATATTAACCAAGTAAGATTTAGAAGAAAGAACCAACAGATGAAGGAGATTATTAGGGAATCTCATGGCCATACCTAGGTAGCCAGAAGATAAAGAAACTGTGAGATTAAAAAAAAAGTGCACATTATGTACCAAGCACAGAACACAGGAATCCATCTATTGCAACACAATACAAAAAGCTAAGCCCAAGACATGGCCATCTGCTAACTATCTACTGTTACAGCAATAAACAAGAAAAAAAAATAATTACAAAAGGACAGAACTATCCAATAAGTCATGGTACTGGAAAAGAAAGACATCTTAAGAAAGTCAAAAAGGTTCTCTCATTGAGGTGACATGTCTCATTACATCAACAACAGGGTGACAGGCTACAAAATACCCACTTTTTCCACTGATTTGCTGCAACAGAACTACACTCTGCGGTCAAAAATAGAAATTCCTGATCATTAAAGATGCACTACTTAATTAAATCTGTTTTCAGCCACCAGTCTTCAGCAGATGGCTTCTCCTGGTCACTAATGCCCTATAAAGGCAGCTTTGTCCAACAAACATTTGTTTTCATGGTTACCATGTTTGGCCTTGACTTTTAGCAGTTTCCAGTGTTATCTGAAATAAAGATGCTCTTCAGTTAGAACAGCCTTAGCTTCTATATCTGAAGTGACATGCCTGATTTTTTTTGCAGTTCTGATAAATGCACAGTGTCTTGAAGCTATATAAAACAAATGCCAAGAAATCCCAAGAGGCTGATTGTCTTGAAATAATCTTAAGTCAACAAAGCTTGATTCAAAATCCATCTTTATTCCTCCCTCATCTAAATCTCAGCTTGACAGAAGGTTCCTTATTAGTTACTTAGGAGAGGCCAAACTCATGCCTTCAGGTCAGCAACATAATCAATCATCAAGAAAAGAACATAAAATAAGCAGCAAAATTCAAGCTCCCTCACAAATTCACAGCTCCCACAGACTGACACTTTCAACCCTCAAAGAAGAAAAAAGGCAGGTAATTCAATCTTTCATTTGGACACAATACATCTGTAAATACACCAACAAAAATGACTCAAAGATTGATACAGTGTTCTGTATTGGGGTACACAAGTCAGTCAGTAGCAAATAAAAACAACCCAGAGTGATTCAATATGGGCCACCACAGGTAATAAAGCCACAGGTCTGTTCTGTACAGATCCTTAAATCTGTGGCATTTGACTTCATAAGCATTTTTCCAATTTTTCCAATAAAGCCTATTAAAAAAATAAACCCTGTTCCTCTCCACCCTCAGCCTCTCATTCTCAACCCCCACTGTTAGGCACACCTTCAGCAGTAAAAAAAACAGCCCTTCAGGGATTGTAATGTGAGAAAGGGAATGCTGAAATGCTCTTGATTAAAATAAATTTTATCAGAAAAATATTGGTCTCATTTCACCCTCATCTCTAGTCTATTTACATAGCATAGCAAACTAAGTGTAAACAAGCTTTTTTTTTAAAAAAAAAAATTTATTCCTAGATTGCCTTTCTGCCATATTTCAGTATTTGTTACAGCAAACTGTTAAACATCTTCAGACTAGATTTTGTAAAAGAACATTGCAAGCGTGTTTACAGGAAGTGTCCTTTATTGCACAGGCACCCTTTTAAAAAAATATTTTTTCTACTTCATATTTTATTAAAGTAATTATACTTTAAAAAACACTTTGTCTGATTTTCTTGAAGTAGTTTTTTTCAAAATGTTATTTATGGCCAATGCATTCTTTTCCATGACCAGATGAAGGGGAAGGGACTATCAATTCTATATAAACACATATGAAAGAAGTAGATCCAACCACTTAAAGCCCACTGCAGCTTGGGTCTAGGCAGATATCAGAAGTGGTTCCCAGCAGATGCATAAGCAGACCAGAGCTTCCATGCCATACATGTGAACATACTTCCTCTGAACTCTCCTAACAGATCTACTCCATTACAACATCCACCTTTTATTCCCCCCAGTTGGCTTTGTTTTTCAAAAGTTAATTCATTATCTCAGTTCAAGTTGTCTTGTTTCCATTTCCAGCTGAATACAGAATTTAAACTAGTTACACCTCCCCCCCCCCCAACCTACTACTATAAGGCAAGTCTACACACCTACTCAAAACAACCCAAGTTTAGGCTAGACAGCAAAGTAATTGCATGAATTAATCATAATGAAGAAAAAAAACCCCAAAACGATGTATTTTCAATATTTCTGCTATCTTTTGCCCTTTTATTGATTCTGTTAATCATCTACCATTGTTTTGTGTTCAAGTTATCTTAGAAGATGAACCAACACAATTTCCATACTGCAATGACTTGGCTCATTTCCCTTATTCCAAAGGGATACAAAAAAAATAAAGCCCTTGACTAAAGAAAATTTTTCACCTTTTCTAAGGCTCTTCCTTTACTGATCCAGTATTTTCTCAAAGCTGCTCTAAAAACATCAGGCAGCATTTTCATTCTATTCCACCACTTAATTCCAATACATTTATAGTATTTTTAAAAAGTAACTGATCTTAAAAACAGAGACGACATTTTTCTCAAATGCTATTATCATCCAGCAGCCCTATGTTGCCCTAAATGACAGGGCAACATGTTATTAGTTTCAAGTTTTGTTCAACTTCATTTTTTTGGGGTGACTGCACAAACTTGGTGCTTCAGAAAAAGTCATGGCTTTTCAGGTTTCCACAGAGGAGTAACTAAATTTGCTGTTAAAGTAGAAAACCTAGAAACACTGTAATAAGAACCAGAGATGACAGTTATGAAATCAGTTGGCACAGCAACACTTCCAACCCTTCTTAATATACCAGCACCACAGAGTCAATGTGGATAATGTCCAAACTGCAACTAGCCATGCAAAGCTCAACCCTGATTCCTTTGAAGACACTGCAAAAACCCAAGATACAGGTAGTAATAAGATGAGAGAAAACTAGATCCAAAATTGTCTAAAACAAATTTATTTTTAATAAATATTAACATTTTGTCTGGATCAGAAGACAGTGATTTTGAAGTACTGCAGCCATGAGGAAGTTTGAAATCACTAGTCAATTCTAGAAGGAAAATGCTGTTTATATTGAGCATATTCAGAAATAAGCAGTTTTATTTTCAAACTATATTCATGTTTGTTGGTTTTTTTTCAAGCTTCGCAGAAACCAAACCTCTTTCCTTTCACAATAAACCCCTGATTTTACAGACTAGACCACCTATTTGTCAAGCCTGCAGGGAGAACAAAATCACACTACAAAACATAAGAAAATCTCTCACCCTTCACAATCTCCTTAAATTGCGCCACAAGTCTATCCTAGGTGCAGTTTTTTCAGCTTTTTTAAAACTATCTCTAAACTGTGGGCAAAAAGAAATAAACTCACTGTCAGTACAGGTCTATGTTACGTGTTGATGTTTGTGGGACAGCTTTTATGCCTAAAGTCAATCCCTGGACTCCATCCACCATTCTTACCATTTCTGCATGTCTGATCCCTAAGCAACTAAGATCTTTCACATCTGCATAGAGAGCTGCAGATTGTCAGAAACTAGTGCAAGCTGGAAAGAATTCAAGAATGCACTTTACAAAGATATTAATCCTTGTTCTCTGCTGATTCACTGCTCCGTCGTCATCCCTTACTTCTCAAAGAAAGCACATACAGGATCATTAGATAATCTAGGTTTAAAAGCCACTTTTGAGAATACCTAGCCTTGCTCCCCACCCACTTTTAGCCCAGAATATTTCACTGATTTAGCTTTTGTGCACAAAAGCCCCCATGCGCTAAACAGGCAGACAAGCACAGGAATTTGTAGCGGAGGAGAAGACAGGACTAGAACTGAGATAAAACATGCTGTAGTACCAGATCCTCAGTGAAGTTCTTCAAAGCTATAAATGGCAAATGGAACACTCCACCCCACCAAATCTTGTTTGCTGAGCCACTTCCTACTGCAAAGCAATACAGGGTAACGAATGTTGCCACTAATCTCACTAATTGAGCAAACAAGTCTCTCTCTCTCTCTCAGTTACCAATTTATAAACATCAGTAATAATACTGATCAATTGCTCTGATGCTTACTCATTAAATGTATTTAGGAGGAAAGACGTAACTTTTAATGAACAGTTTATTTTCCCTTTATTTGTAGACGAATTTTTTTCCTTCCTGTCATCCCTTGGAAACTTGCCTTGACTAGTATTATACATTAGCTGATGCACAAGTGCTGTTAATGTCACTTCTCAGCTGCTTCTGCAGATAAGGACTTGAAGATTTACTCATCTATTTGAATGAAACAAGACAAAAAACACTTTACCAAGAAACAGATACTGTATGTGGGGAAATGAGAAACAATGTTTCACAGAGCAACTTTTCCTATCCCAGAATACAACTCCTCAAGTAATCTAAATTCTGTTTGTTTCTTCCACTGCTGGGATTGAACTGTCTTTCC
>NW_009953758.1:2251988-2325075 GCF_000747805.2 Chaetura pelagica
TGATCTCTTAACAAAGAAAAATGTGAGTTAGATATCCCAGAAGGGAATCAAGGGTAAGTACAAGCTAATTGGGGGTGGGGAAAAAAAAAAAAAAAAAAAAAAAAGCCATTTAAAGTTGTACACAATAAACTATACAAAAGGACAAAAGTCAGCATCAACTTCCCAAACATACAAGCGGGAAAAAAACCTCCTACCTCCCAGAACAAAACAAACATCTTAGGTAGCTCCAGCAGAATCCCAGCATCATTGAAACAGGTTTCCTCTCAGACTAGAATAATCATTGCATAATAAACAGATAAACCAAATTAAAAGAAGGAATTCTGAAGGGGAGAAAGAAACTGCTACAGTCAATTGGACCAGAAACACCCTGGAGATAAACAACAAAAGGCTATCAAGGACTTTGCTCCTCAGCGAATCCAGTTATTACTGTGATGCAAATGAACCGTCAATAGACTGGCCAGCACAGTTGGAAAGGTTTTCCCTAATACTGTCATCTACATTTTTTTCCTCCAACTGCTGCTGGACCTCCAGCATGGAATTCATAATTCAGTAAGCCAAAATATGGGACTGTGAGGAAATGAGCTTTATGAAGACGTGTGAATCAAAGATTGCTTCAAGCTTACAGAAAACAAATATGAAATACTGCAGTATTCTGTTCTAGTAATACTGAACCCTGTGTGAGATATGCCAAATAAAGAAATACTAATATTTTTAGCATGGCAGCTAACAACCAGAAAGAGAAGGTATATGTAGATTCTAGGCTTGCTTTGAGAGAGCTCAAATCAAGAAAGTAATGAAAAACTTATTGTATAGAGAAGGTGCAAAAGTGGTAAAAAACATAACAGTAAAGCAGGCTGAACTGACAGAGACACCTTCTCAGGCTTGAGAGGTAAGTCCATGCCAACCTCATGAAGTTCAATAAGGCAAAGTGCAAGGTCTTACACCTGGTTTGGGGCAATCCGAAGCACAATTAAAGGTTTGGCACAGAACAGATTAAGAACAGCCCTCAGGAAAATTACTTGGGACTGTCAATTGATGAGAAGCTCAACATGAGCCAGCAATGTGCATCTTCAGCCCAGAAAGCCAATTGTATCCTAGACTGTCCCAAAAGAAGCATGGCCAGCAGGTCAAGGGGGGTGATTATGCCCCTCTTATTCTGCTCTCATGAGACCCCAGATGGACTATTACGTCCATTCTGGACCCCCCAACACAAGGATATGGAGCTGCTGGAGAAAGTCCAGAGGAGGGCCACAAAGATGATCAGAAGGCTGAAGCACCTCTCCTACAAAGACAGGCTAAGAGTTGGGGTTCTTCAGCCTGGAGAAGAGAAGGCTCCAGGGAGACCTCACAGCAACCTTCCAGTACCTGAAGAGCCTACAGGAAAGCTGAGGAGGGACTTTTTACAAGGGTGTTTAACAACAGGACAAGCAGTAATAGATTTTAACTGGAAGAGGGCAGATTTATACTGGATATTATGAAGAAAAGACACTGGAACAGGTTGCCCAGAAAGTTGTGGAAGTCCCACCCCTGGAAGTGTTCAAGGCCAGTTTGGATGGGGCACTGAGCAACCCAATCTAAGTGTGAGGTGTCTCTGCCCATGCAGGGGGGTTGGAACTAGATGATCTTTAAGGTCCCTTCCAAACCAAAGCACCCTGTAATTCTATGATACAAAGACTTGTCCAAATGCTACTATGTATAATCCCTGTAACAAGAATGATGGCTGTGCCTTACTGCAAATGGACTCATACACAAAGTGAAACAAGTTCAGAATGGAACCTTATACAGTAAAAGCCTGCTGTTTTCTTTCTAGATCAACTTAAACTGGAGTCCAGTTGGCCAAAATCTAATTTACAGCAAAAATGAGAGATTCATGCCTAAGTCAGTTCCTCTCCTTCAGGCATCATCCTGCAATCACAATCCAGTCAACATCACAGAACACAAGAGATTGAAAACAGAAAAAAAGCCCCAAGCCCAAGAAGTTTGGCAACAATTATCAGTACTGTAAAAGGCAGGAAAGCATAATTAGAACAAGCAAATTAAGACCCGTATTCATTTTCAGGAACTACTTTTGTGCATTTAGATACACTTCAAGTAAAAATTAGGTTCCCTATGTGAAAAATTAGCAGACTTATAAAATAATACTTAGTAAAGCATACTTATTTTGTAAACGAAATAAAGACTTAATGTAAACCATTTTTTTTCAGTATGACACGCTTCTAAAAAACAAAACAGTTTACACTGATTTTACACTACAGTCAAATGAAGTAAGCAAAATTAAGCAGTATTAAGTATGTAATTTTAAAAATCAACGGTTTCACCACTTGGTAACAACTTAGAACTTATCATTTTTCAGTTTCTGACAGCCCAACAAGTTTTTCTCACAGTCAAAACACAACTTTTTTTTTTTTAATCAATCTTATCAGGCTTTAAGAACCAGAACAGATACAAATGCATATATTGTGTCTTAAAAAAACACATTTCTGTTTCAATGACCAAGAACACAGAAAACCACATGTGAAATTTTTGCTGAATATGATCATGCTAGAGAACCCAAGTGTTTTACAGCACACTTTCTTCTCAGAAAAGTTAAAGCACTTTTCCTATAAATGTCTTTTCCACATGTGAGATTATAGATTTCTAAAGAGATAAATAGACTTTACACAAAGCTTTATTTTGGTGTCTACAGAGTATGAAATAATGCTATTACCAGTTTCTATTTTACATTTAAATGCAGTTAGTAAAAAAAGTAAAAAAAATAGATTGTCACACAAAAAAAATAGTATTTTTCTTTTAGCAGAATAAAGTAATTCATTTTACTTTGCAAGTCATAGGATGACCACAAACTCATCTGTAAAGATTGAATTAGTTCAACACAAAAAAAAAAAAAAAGCATCACAATTTGAACAAACAAATGCATTACACTTACCAAAACAGAAGCAAATTCTGTACCACAATCTGCACTTTCACCAGACTGCTGCCATACTAGAAGTTGTGTAGTGGCTTAAGACTGCATTCTTTCTAGCCTTTCAAACTGGCAAGCATTGAGATATATGCAGAGTAATGTAAGCAGTCAACTGCTTGCACAGTTTTTGAGACCTTCACTTTTGTGGTTTCAAGTACCATTTTCTGAAAATTACTTGCTTGGTTAAGATTTTTATCATTTTAGTATAAAAACTGTTCTGGTTGCTTTTATAAAGAAGGAAAGCATCAGTGATTGCTTCACAGCATTCAAAATTGAGCAGGTTAGATGTGTTATCCACATAATAAATGCATAAAATTTATTTTACAAGACCTTTCTGAGAACATTATTGTAATGTTACTGGCAGAAAATATTTCAAGCTATTATAAATTTACTCTGCTTAAGTTTAAACTAATAACCAGGGTTTTGCTAAATCCCATTTAATGGCATTCAACCTCCATGCTGCAGAAAGATATAAATACAACCCAGTAAAAGAAGTCTTTAAATCTTACTTTCCTTTCTATACCTGAGGAAAAATAACCACAAGCACAACCTCTGTCTCACTACTTTTCATTTGGTTTGCACCTCACTCACTACAAAGCTTGTCTTTCTCAGTCACTTCTTGGTAAAGGGAAAACACTGGAAAGGTAACCAACTGCATTAAAGCAGTTGGACAATGCCCAGCATGTATACAGCTGCAGCCTATACTTGTTAAACGAACACATCTGCTAAGAAAGGTGTAAGAATAGCACCAAATAAGCTTCAAGCTAAGGATACTACTAGGTCATGTTGCAAGACATCACAGAAATCCTAATGGTTCAAACAACCCAATGTGCTTCCAGATTTTTCCAGCAGGCCTAAAGGGACAGAACACCCTACTGATTTTTCCAAATTAAGCAACACATGGTACAGTAACAGACAGAACACAGATCCAGAGATACAGCATATCCATATCTAGACCTTCTGTGGAATTCACAGGTTTCATTACTGTCCCATCAGTTTTCTAGACATAACTATTGCAAACTCAACCAGGATGTTTCTTCAGAGTGCTTTTTTTGAAAGACATCACAGAATAAAAACCAAAGAAAAAGCCTATGAGTACACTTACCAGTTGTGCCCAGTAAGAGTTCCCCATGTCCTTTTGCAAGAAAAGATCCTAAACCTAAAAGGTCAATTTCTACCTAAGTAAGCTTCAAGTTCACTCTGCAGTTCCAGAAATGTGCCATAGTTCTTTCATGCTGCATTTCCTAAAAGGTTGCAGAAGGCACACAATGGAACAGCTGTTGAGTTGTGCTCCAGTGACAGCTACATTTCAATGGTGAATTAAGTGGTCCAGAAGCATCTTCACCTAACTCACCAGAGTATAGTGAAGACTGTATTATAAAGCTATAGAATGATGAGACATATTAAGTATCTTTATGAGCTCTAGTGTAGTCACTCTGGGTAGAACTCCAAGACACAGAACTTGACAACTCTACAGTTGCAAATTATTGTTTTTGTCCTGCTGCTATAATACAATGTTTATTCTATTTGCATTTTAATGTTCTTGCATATACCTTCAGGTCAGGAATACTATTATCCTATTATCTTAACTATGTCTATTGTAATGCAATTCCACAGCACTTTTAAAAACATAATAATGAAAACTAACCACATACAACGCACACTAATTTCTTACCCTCCCTCTAAATTACAGTAGAAAGTTGAAATCAGTAGTACTGAGGATGCCTAGCTGACAAGTTTCTTTTGATGACTTTGTTCAGTTTCACTGCAGCTCAAAGATTTGGAGAAAAAAACCCCACTACATTTAAACAAGCGTGCCTGAGGCCTTCTAACAGGTCAGACAAGTAGCGAGTATATACATAGCTGTGAGCACCTAGGCTTTTTTGGTAACTATTTCCATTAAGGCAGTTATGAACTTCAGGACAAAAACCAAAATACATTCCTTTTACGTAGCAATTCTTCAACTAAAGCAATTCTTTAGCTAAAAGAAGATATAAGTTAGAAATATTATAAGGTAGTGAATACTTTGGACTAACACCTTCTAAGCTTTAATCACAAATAATTGCCTCTTCTTATACTAATGAGCAAGGCAAAATGGGAAGTAATTTAGACAATTCATTCAGGGTAATAGCTTTGTGAGCTAATATTACTGCTAAGAGATTCATTCTCAGTTTCCTCAAGTACAATAACAGAGCAGCAATAAGTTTTTCACTTCAGGGAGATTTTCTATCCTATGTAAATATAAACAGAAATCCCATTATCTATTAATAAAAACAACAAAGTTAGTTAAATGAAGTTTAATGTGTTACAATTTCTTACAACAGTCATCAGTTCCCTGGATCACAAGCATAAATAAAACACTTTACTTACTGAAATCAATGAGAAACCTTCCAAATCCTTGCCTTTGGTATTGTGGCATGATCATTATGCAGGAGACATTGTACTTCTGCTGGCAAAGCTTTTCCTGTGGGAAAGAGAAACACATCAAGTATGTCAAAGCACTGATGGAAGTGAGCAATCGCCTGCACCTGCCAATGTCCTTGTAAAATATCCCAATAAGGAAGCAGAATAGATGTATGGGGTCAGTACCAAGGTCAAATAACTCCACATTGATATTTAATTATAAGAATAAAGTACCAAACATACTCTTCATCAACAACTCGGCATCTTAAAAATACATGGTCTAAACAGTGTAATGAAGTTTAAGTGCTGTAAAGGAGGAAGGTAGAAGGAAGAGGGAACTATTTTTGTTTCACTGACCATTTTGTCATGATATAGAAGTGAAAAATAGTATCTGTACACATGCTGAAGTTGTACTTTGTGTAATTTCTACACCAAGTGCCTGCTCATTTCCATCTTTATTTTGTCTTCTCTTTCTGACTGAATATAGTGTCCCATAAGAACTAAAGTCTTACTTGAGGCATATAACTTTTTCAAAGCTGAATGCTTCTCACCAGCATCCAAATTAAGAGAATGCTGAACAAATCAACCAAAAACATCCATGTCAGCATAACTGACAAGAAGGTGTGGCAAGCACATGGCTAGTTAAAGACACTACCTATCACTTCAGCCTCCACACATAAGATGACACCCGACCAGCAACGACATTGGCAGGATCACATGCCAGTATGTTGGTTTCCAAGCATCTCTTCAGCTGTGACAGCACATACCTATACCATATTTTGCAAGATTTCTTAGTTTCTACAGCACAGCGAAATAAACTCTCAAGACTGCTACTAATACAATGCTCACTTCATGGCAAGGTCTTTTTATTCAGGCAGAGCCCTTCTGCCAGCAAGAGCACACACATGCACAGGCAGGGAGGGAGTGATGACATGGGATAGCACACATGCAATTCAGTAAATAATTTCAGTACTTCAGTGGAACTTGATCTTAAGTTTCTTTCCTCTAACATTTGGTAGTTAAAACATTCATGATCACCAGATGTGAAAAACAAACTGGCCAAAAGCAACACAGGTGAAGTGAAGGAAGAAAATGCATCCTTGGCAGCAAGAAGGAACAAAGACTCATCTTAGCACCTGAAGCACCTTAAATAAATCTATTAGAAAATACTTGCCTATATCAGAGTTGACATAACTGCATTAGATTAGACTGTACACAAGAGATGAATGCAGCTGGCCATTTACATCCACTAAATGGCCAGGCTTGAACCACTAGCAGTTAAAAGCATGAAAACACATGAACATTTCAAATACTTAGCACTTTCAGAAGTTAAATTTGTTATACCTACTGCAAAAATGGTAGGAGGAGAACAAAGATTGAATTTTCAACTGAAACCACAATACATGCTACGAGAAACAAAACAAAAGCAAAACCAAGCAAAAAACCCCAGAAAAACCAAGCAAAACACAACAACAAAAAAACAACCAACAAAAAACCCCAAAACTAAAAAAACCCAACAAAACAAAACCAAAACCCAAAACAAAGAAAACACCCCACAACTAAACCAAAAAAAACTCCAATGCAAGTGGTTGAATGCACATAAATTTATCAATTTGCATCAGTTTTTTGGACAAGAAAGTATGATTCTATTAGAAAAAATGCATGTTATATTTTAGATTTATAGAGAAGATTTTAAGCTCCTGAACTTGACACACATATTAAGGAGAGCAACACGTTAGAAATGTTTAAAAAAACACTTGTTTTTTTTACCTTAGAGAAATATCCAACTAAATGGCAGCCTTTCTCATCATTTTTTGTAAGGACATAGAAGAGGAACGGCTCAACATCATAATACAAGGTTTTGTGGTCCAGAAAGAGCTTAGCTAACAAACAAAGATTCTGACAATAAATTTTGCTCACATTTCCATCAACCTAGAAAGCAAGACAGATGCAGTTATTTTCAATGCCACCAACATGTTATGACAAAACAACTTTTTCAATCAGTCATATCCTAGAAGAAAACATGAACAAGACATTGTTACAGAAAAAAACCCCACAACACAGATTAAGGTTCAGTAGCGAATGGCAATTGAATGGAATGCAGAATTTGTCTATTTTATGCTGCACAGCTCTTAACACCTGCTCATAGAGAAAACAGAAGTTATTTCGGACTGACTAGGAGAATTTTGTTTCTTGACAGGAAGAAAGATAATTCTATTTATGACCTAAGTCTTTTGCTGGCAGACTTACTTTATAAAAACTGCCCAAGTCAGGAAGGAAACAATCTTGATGCAGACAGTGTTTTGTTTTGGTTTTTAATATCACCAAAACAAACAAGTGAACCAAATACTAAGATCTTGTCCTAATCTAAGTAAGGACTTTAAGACTGTATCTACTATTGTTTGAACATACAATGGCAAGGACCAAGCACACAGGCATTTATACAACATGAAAACACCAGTTTCAAGCAGAATCTTATGACACCTGCAATTAAAAACAAGTTATTGATTAACACATCTAAATACTACTGCTGATAAACACCCTCAAAAGAAGTCCTAGATACCCCATCAGTCTTTTCTGTAAATGGAATCAGTAACTACTCTTTGAGATACAGGAATGTGGAGAAGGTTAATGTATAGCTTCAGAAAATACAGGCATAGTATTGAAATACAGAATTCTATTGTCAAGGATATCCTTAAAAGCTCAAACTTTAACAGAAGTCATGTCCCAAGGATATAATGCAGATTATAAAAAAAAATGTATCCACAAGCTCAAGTAGCCTGAAATGAATGGGTGCAAGAGGTACTTGTGCTGAGAAGGTAAATGCAATCCTGTCAAAAGCTTCTATTGTAGTCCCCATTAAGATGTATGCTACAAAAGTATCTTAAGAGGTAGCGTAATGCTTGAAGTACAAGTAAAGAAAGTTCCAGCTGTGAAATAACATAGCAGGGTGAAAAAGGACAGAGAAGATAGACTTGTTTTTACAGCAGAATAATTTCCAAGGAATTATTTAAGTATGTTAAAGTTTTCTCTAGTTCTACAGCTGGTCTGTAACATATTAAAACTGGTTACTTTCAGAAATTTGGATTTTGAAATACCTACCTCAAATACTGAAAGGTCATTTCTTCTGTAGATTTCATTGGCTGGAGGATGAAACCAGCCACATTTCCTGGAATGCCTTAACAAAATGTTTTTACTTTTCATGTATTTAAGACAGAATTCACACAGGTAAAGCTTTGGTAATCTGCATGAAAAATCAGAAAGATATTTTATACAAAAAAAATATGTGGAATCCTGTAAACAAAAAATTAGCACAAACTGAAAGGTCTTCCCCACTTAAATTGAAGGTACCATGAGTACATGCTGCTTAAATCAACTAAATTAAACATCCACAACAGCCTTTAAAAAGGAAAATAAGGAAAGATTAGATTAAATAAATCATAATGAACCTAATTCAATAGAGTTGGACTGTGGTCAGATGTTTCATGACCCAGCCTCCAGCAGATCCCAGTTACTTCCCCCTTCCCATACTCTACCTAAACTTTTGCTGTGGTCTTTATTGAAGGAATTAAAAAGATTAAATAAAAATATTAAAATTATAAAAGCAGTGGCAGTAAGAGAAAACAGAAATGCTTTCTACACTTTCTTTAGCCCTTGACTTTTATACTGCCAATTCACAGTATATCCCTCATTGCCACTATGCAAAGAAGATAACAAGAATGACAGGGATGGAGAGAAAAGGCAGTTTACAATAATGCTAACCAAAGGAACAGACCACATAACTTGGTTACTTGCTATAGTAGTAGAGCTTGAAAAACATACAGCTGTAAAAATCTCCACATGTGCTATAGATCCAATGGATTCATAACACATTTGTTTTCAGCACATGCAGAAATCAGCTGACATCTGCTGAGCTCACACACTAGTTCATGCTCTCTGCCCAACTCCAAGGTATGTCCTGACCAAGGCAGTCAGAAATGAAAACCTGATGCCACAACTTGCTGACTTTGACTTTATTTATCTAGTGTGTTGGTATTTCTCCCTGGTCCCTAGAAAAAGGAGTTTAAAAAATTCTCCATGAGAAACAAGCTTAATTGCTCAAAGTCACCAGAAGTTGGATATACCTGCAAGAATTTAAAAAAAACAGAAAAACAATGAAACAAACAAAACCCAAACAAACCACCCCAATACACACTGCAAGATTATGTTCATGCAGGACTTGAAAAAATCAGTCTTTTTAGTGCATCTTTGATTAGAACTAGTTAAAAAAAACCACAAATCCTTGTTCTTGCTTATAATTACAAAAGCATATCTACCTTTAAAAGTTGTAAATTCTAAACAATTACAAAAGAGGAAGAAAAGAAATAACAATTGTCGCATTAGTAAAAATTCCAACAAAGTATGGCAACACAGATAAGTAGCTACCTTGCATATTCCTGTGGGTAAGGTGAAGAGTACCAGGTCTGGATCTCATATTTTCCAAACTCAATCACTGAAGGGTATCGCCCACTTGTTTCACCAGTGTTTTTACATCCGATTTTCTGTCAGGTGCAATAAATCCAAAATTTTAGTTAGTGGAAAGGGAAAGTTAGCTTTTTATAATCAACTTCAGCCAGTAAAGGCATGAGAAAACGGAAGTATTCAGGTCAGTTGCATAACTTCTTCCAACCTGGACAGACTTTGCAAAAAGTCAAATATATACAGAGAAAATTTATTTCAAGGCACCAAACAACTAAATATGAAGTGAGCAGTGCTGACAAGTGCATACAAACAGATGGTGCATGACCCAGCCAAGTAAGAGGCACAACTGCCTCAGTTGTCTCTAGAGTTCTGGTTCAAACTCAAAGCTACCCCTCTGTAAAAACAATGAAGGAGAAGACATGAGCAGAGACCTTCTAGAGTCCTTGAATTTAGTTTGCAGCAGTCAACAAACACACACACTGATTTTGGCTATCATACTGAAGTTGAGCTGATCTGAAAATGACTGCTAGACTCCAAAAGGCTGGCAAGATACCAAAAAAAGCAGAGAGGTGAGGGGGGAAAAAAGTAATTTAAATGCCACAAATTTTAGAAATCTTACCACCTAATGTTCTTGGACTGCATATGAAAGACAAAGGAAAAAGGAAGTGGGACCTACTTCCCCAAGAAAAGAGAAGTACAAACTAAAAATTAAGCTGAATCTTTACACCTGGTTTGAGTTTGCTTAACACACCCTGAATAAAGACTACAAAAAAGTAACTGCATTGACCCACAGCAGGTAATGTCAGTTCTTGTACACTAAACATGAAAAAAATTTAAAATATTTCCATCACTGAAAAAAGTACAGAATATACTTATTATGCAATTCTATATCAAGTAGCAGAGGAAACATTACATTCATTTCCTTTGTGACCCAGATTCTCAAAGACACTAGTAGATACTTTGGTGGACAAAGAACAATCAAATGTGCTTTCCTATAGGAAGATTCAGCTGCCGCATCCAGCTCTCTTACCAAAACAAACCAACAAACCAAAACACAGCTCTGTCTCCACAAGCTTTATACTATCATTACACACCTTAAGGAAGAGCATTAATACCAGCTGGTATAAACAGCTTTAGTCAGATTCAACTCAAATATTTTCACTTCTAGAAAAAGTACCTAAACTCAGTATGTGAAATCATTGGGCAAAATGAAGTTATGAACTCACTAATCCTACTTTCCTACTAAGCAGTATTTGCTGGGACAGACTTACCTTTCACAGTGGCTGCTTTATCCAGAAAGGGAAAACATAATGCACAGTCTTACCCACCAACATCTTGTCAGTCCTGACCAGGATGTCAGCTATGCTTAACATCTGTGCTTTATTAGTGGTAGTGGTATAGATATTTGTGTCCAAAATGCTCAAGTGTATCTTTCAAAATCTATCCCAAGTGTCACTTATCATCTGACCTATTCCAGTGTGATGCCTTGTCTCCTATCTAGGAAAATAAAACTGTATATATGTCTCCCAAATTTAACTCACAGCAAGCATGACGTATTAGGTCAAATGGAATACATTAAAAATGAAGATTAGTAGACATATGAAAATGAACTGAGTTTTTTCTTATAAAAGTAACTACACTTTATGCAACATGATTCTTACCTCTAGGGAAAGTTCTCGAGCCTGCTTAAATACTTCAAAATCCTCCTGTGTAACTGTGTCCTTGCTTCCCACCAGAAGTACATCGGTTTTTTCTTCTTTGATGCTTAGTTTGATTTCAGTATCTGTTATTTAAAACCAGCAAAAAGTTCATTTACAGACATGAAGGTTACACATGACATACCAGTGTGATAATCCTAAGTAAGATCATAGCAACTATGGCTGTTATGACTCCTTGTTTGGGATTACCAATTAACAGAAAAGAAAACTTTTCCCCTTCCTGTTTTTCAGGATGCTATTGCCGGAGCTAATTTTGGAACTTGTTTTTTTTTTGTCTGAACAAGCCTTTACAGTCCAGTTGTATTAAATCAGTTTTGAACCTCATGAGAAGGAGTATATTCTACCAATAGGACTATGCCACCTGATGAATTCCAGTATACTCTACTACATAAAAACAAAAATAAGAGAAAAAAGCTGCCTTTAAAAGTTGGAGACCAATGCTAAGCTAAGTCTACATTCAAACACTATAAATATATTTTCCTTAAATAAAAGTAATTATAAATAAGGTAGTGCACAGCAGTAAAAATCAAGTGTTGTGGAGACTGCAGAAGGATGGAACTGTTCATGAAAAAGCAATGGAGCAGAGGGAAATGAATTGAAATGCCCACCATTATAAGCACTGACAGCACACAATCATGACAGCACTACTGCCAGAGAAAGGGCAAGGGACAAGGAAGGGAAAAAGTAAGTAGCATGGAAGTGGCTACTCATGCAGTACTACACAGCGATAAGCAACACTATGAAGGCATTTGGGGCTCCCAGTGTAACCACAGATGCAAAAAGTAACAAAAATGTGGTGTAGTATTAGTCAGAAAAAAATGTTTTGGAAATTTAGTCAGCATTAAAGGTCAAAGTTTCGTTGCTTTTATATGAAAGTGAAGTAAGTACAAGAGAAATAGCTAACACCTATGTGACAAAAGAATTTTGGTTTTGGACGGGACACAGATTTGGTTGGCGCTTTGACCTTTGCTTACCATAATCCTGATCAGGTTTAATTCTTCCGTCTGCCAAGCTCCCCTTCCCTGGTGAGGGGGTACCCATCTGAGGGGTCATTTTATACCTTAATCTGCCTAGAATTCTGTGCTTTTTAATTAAAGTTGTTCTCTTGAGATGAGAAATTGCTTTAAAAGCATGTCCATTAGACACACCCCATCCAGAAGAACAGGCATGAGAAATAAATCTACTCCTAAACTCTTTTTTTCCATAGAAATGGATATTAGACTTTGATGTGGAAGGCAATTCTGGTTTATGACACAAATGCTTGGGTGGTGCATAGCTTGGGTGTCCCTTTTTTCGAGACTGTCCCTGAGTGGTATAGATATGAGAGAGTCCATCAAAGAGACCCTTTAGCTGACTGTTATTAGGAAAGCTACTAAAGGAAGATATGCTCGACCGACTGGAAGAATTTCGGGGAGAGTTAGAAGTAGAAGTGCTGGATTTTTGTGAACCAGGGCTCTGACCAGAGATGAGGGTTAGGGGAAGAAGTGAAAAAAGTGGAGGTTTTAGCTTTTGTGTGGTACCTGTAGCCAACACAAGAGAAGTGCATGACTGTTTCTGAGAGACCTTTTTCCTTGGACGATAGTGCTTTGAAAAGTCTATTATTTCACCTCGTGATCTGCGACCATCAGGTGATGGTGTAAAGAACTTAGTAAGGCCATCAATGAGCCCTTTGGTTTTCTTGTTAACTTTAAGTGTAGAGGCAGATATGTAGGTGGAGGTGGTGGTGATTTTGGTGGTGGCACCAGGCCGAGTGGGGTCTGTAACAGGCAATCTGCTGCTTGAATCCTTCACAGATGCAGCATGACCAGATGAAGGTGTGGTACAGACTTTAGTCTTTTGACCCCTACCAGGTGACCCCCTTCCTGTGAAAGCATTCACGGATCCTTCATCACTGGTTACAGACCTATGTGAAAAATCGGAAAATAAAAATCAGCATTAAAAATCTGTAACTGCTGCCAAACAGTACTACAGTTTATACCAGCTACTTATGCCACTGTACTTAATAATACTGAAAGAAACTGATAAAACATACACTTTTGTAATACATTTCACACTATGACATAACATCCAACTTGTTTTTTCCCCTTTTTCTTTTTGTTCTTTTTGTTTCGCCCTCCCCCTTTTCTTTAAAAGGCAGTCCACAGTGCATATAAACAGAAGCAGCTGGGATAGCAAGGTCTCTCAAGTATACAACATCCGCAACCACTTTTAGGCATGGCAAAAGTGTTCTTCTTCGAAGAAAAACATCAGTGGATTGTGTATTTGTACAGTAACTGCTCCACCACCAAAGTTTACTGCACACACAAAGGACATATATGTGTTAACAAATTACTGCATATTAGAACACCTAACTTCAGACTACACTTGCTTAAACTGTAGAGAAAGTCTGTTAGTCCTTCAAAGGAATACAGTCAGTTTTCAAGAAACTGCTATTTCTTCTTGCACTCTTTGGATTACGTATGTCAACACCAGTAGTAAAAATTATCTACGAAGACCTAAAAGCAAAATGAGGTCATTTATGAAGAGCATGACAACAAAACCAAAGAAATAGACCATGTTTTCTTTAGAAATGTTAACAACATAAAACAAACAAATAGCAAAGGAAAGAGCGAAACTGTAACACCAAGTGGTGCCTGCAGAAAAGCTGTAAACCAATCAGGTCTAACATGGAAGGTGTCAAGAAGGAAGAGCCATGACTGTTACTTAAATGCTAGGAAGAAAAAGGGTAAGCTGAAACCCAACATTTTTGACAGAAGAAGTACAGGCTTAGCTGGTTATTAATGACTGAAGAGAGGAACAATAGTAAAGGAAATGCTGAAGAGTAGTGTATTTTAAGTACATAGAAACAGACTGTTTAAAAATATTTGCAGTAAAAGCAAGGTATTAGGAGGCATGATCAAACTGCAAATCCAAACAAAACTACATACTTGCATCAACTGCTTCCATTCCCTTTTCCATCCTGCTCTTTGAAGTTAGCTTATTTACTTTGCTGTGGAAAGTTTTTTGCCTTCTTAATTGAGATGCTAAAGTAATTAATTCCAACAAGTTACTTCTAATTAAGAGTCTGAACAGCCTGGGGCTACCATCTGGTTTACTGAACTCCAAGGGCCCACCAGTTTAAGAACTAGCCCCTTTTCCACTCATACATCTTTAAATTTGGTCAGCTCCTAAGAGGCAACAAAATCAAAACTTCCAAGTCTTTTGAATCCTTTGGTGCCAGAAGCTTACGTCCATCTCAAGACCTATTCTCACTACCAGATGTAGTAATCACTACCAGTGCCAGAGGCCAACATACATCTGGTTTTAGTTAATCCTACATCGTAATTTGTCTCTGAAGGGCTTCCTGCAGATGGCCAACAGGCAAAAAATTACTCCAGTATGACTGGACAGATTTTCTTTGTACTACACAAAAAGAACTAAGTGACATCAGCTAACCTTCCTGTATTCCATATGACCATACACTTTTATGGATAGACACTTTTGTCTTCTATACCGCATGGTAACATTTAAATAGGATTCCATGAGGAAGTCTCTTATCCAATCTCCTAAACACTATTTTCCAAAACAAGAATACTTGTCAAAATATATTATTAGGCATTGAAGTAACGAAATGTGCCCACAGTATCTCAAATATTAATTATACAAAGTACTCCCCCAAGTACTTCTCTAACATGTTTATGTGGCTCACGTGCTACAAAGGGAAGAGTATCTTTACAAAAATATTCATCATGCAGTGCTGAGAGAACTCCTGCATCCTTTCTCTCAAACCAGGACAGCATGACACTTATTTTAAAAGTTGTACCTCAGAACCCCATTAACAAAACCGGTAAAACCCTCACAACCTTTCCAACATTTCTTTTGCATATATGAGGAAGGAGAAGCAGCATAATTACGGTACCAGACAGACATTCCTGCTAAACCCATGTTTTTAGAGAAGTAAAATATTACTAGTGTATTGAACCCTAATCCAGTTGAAGGCTTAGGAGTTTTAAAAGGGGTAAAAACAAGAGATACAGCTTGAGCCAGAGGTGTAGCTAGAGATGCAGAGATATTTCCATTAAAACACTGCAAGTTATATTGCTATTTCAATGACTTTTAAATTCTTAAGTCAGAAGGAGAATAGAGAAGTTAAAGAGCATTTTACCCACTCTTTCTTTAACAGCACATTCTCATAAGCCGGTGCAACCACATCTTTTACTTGCATGTAGCACCACATTCCATCCTTGTCCTGTACTACTTTCCTAGAGCAACATACACTGAACTTTAGGACAAAATCCAAAAAGGCAAGACCAGAGATCCTGGCAGAGACGGGAAAGAGAATACAGCAAGCTACTCAGCACCAAGTACAACTCAGCTAGTGTGTTGTACTCTGGTACTGTGAGTATATTTTTTTCCTTCCATTTTTACATGTTGCCTCCACTGGCTCCAGAAACTTTTACTTTGCAAAATGTGAAGTTTTACAGCAGTTATCCTGCAACTCTGAAGAATACCTGACGTGCTTAGACTATAGAGAAAAATGGTTGGGTAATAGCCGCAGGACAGAATGAGTAGTAGGTAGAGCCAGGAAGACTTTCAGCTGCTGAGTTGACATGGCCAGATAGTTAAACTGAAGGAGAAGAAAGGCATATGTGGATAGGAACATGTGATGGAGGGCAACATGCTACTGGAGTTAACACAGAATCTGTTCCTGTTTAACACTCAGTGCAATGTCAACTCAGCATTTGTACACTACTTAAAAAATCCTCCAACCAAGCCTTAAGATGTCCAACTGCAGTGCTCCCTGGAAAAACAGATGTCAGAAGAATTACAGCACTCTCTCATCTTAGATCAACACATTCCTGAGAATCATGAGGAACTGCAACCTCTTGCTCTAGTAACCAGTAGCAGCTTAACAGCAGAATTAAAGTATTATTTTTTCCAGAGTATTACTGAAACGAGAATTTCTGTAGTACTTGCATAGTTTGCTGATGTATAAAAATTACTTTTATTAGTTAAAAATTTTTGAATAGAACTTCGAGCAGAACAGTCTCCTGATTTTGGACATAAGTAACCCACTATTACCCACTTAGTAGAGATTCTGTACATACCTCAGTTACTTTCAGTTATACTTTAAAAAATAGCTATGGCATATGTTATCATACAGGCTTTTATTTGCACCTGTTATAGGTGCAAGTTTCATTTAAAAATTATGGGATAGAAAAGCAAGTTACAAGAGGTGTTTTTCATCGCCTTCTGATATGACACAAAAGGTACCCACTATAATTAGGAAGTTATTAACCTTTGGGCTGAAAGGCATACATAAGAAAACTCATCACCTGCTTTCCCAGCTTGAAATACAATTGAAAACTGTAGTTGAACCTGCATCAAACTCTTATCTATTTTCTCAGAAACATGAACAAAAAAAATATTCAAGAGACACCTACAACATTCGTTGCTTTAGTTTATTTTTCGGTCGTCCAATAGGTTTTGCATATCGTCTCCTTATTTGGGCAGCTTTCTCATGAAGTAGCTTTCTCCCTTTCTTCTTTGGTCTACAGACCTGGCAAATCCACATCCCTACATAAAAGAGAAAAATTTAATTGTACACAGTGTATTTAATCTGAACTGTAGGCATCAACCAAAATACATGCCAACTACACAAGGTCAACAAATTGACTTTTGAACAGAATGTAGAGAAGAGATCAGAAAAGTGATCCACTTCTACCCATACTTCAAAAGCAAAATGCTCATGAAAGGGGAGAAAAAAAGAGGCAATGAGGATCACAGAAAAGATTGTGAGCAAATGAGTTCTAGAAGAATTTCTCTTCCAGCTTGTTGCTCCATTTAGTACCTAGGATCTTTCTTCAGACACCATTAACACAGGTAAAAATCATACACGTGTTACAAAACAATCTAGGATACAGTGCACTAAATAAAACAAACATACCTAGGTGTCATCTAGTATTTTAATATACAACAACTTGAATTTGGGACCCTTTATCAGCAGATTACCATGTCTGAACACTTATTATAGATAAGGCTGGGGATGTGGGAAATTGAAAAAAAGCTGGAAAAAGTCTTCAAGTGTCACTTCAAAATTATATACAGAAAGCCACAAAAATGAGAGAGTAGGAGTAAGAGGTGCTATATATCAGAAATCTCGATATAAGAGAACTTGAAGACACAGGTGTTTTGTTTGTTTGTTACAAAAGCCACAAAGAAGAAGGCTCTTCCACTTGGTCTAAGGATTTCTCTGTCAATGCATATAGTCCAAACATTTTAACAGCCTTCATAAAACTTCACCTTCAATAAACTAGCCAACAACTCAATACACAGTAAATTCATCTAGATAACTGACCACAGCCCTTTACTTGTTTTGGTTTTTTTTCCCCCTCAAGAAAACAGTAAAGAAAAATGAAGTTATTGGCTTGACATTATTAAAATAATACTGTTTACCAATGCAAAGATAATTAACATGCTTAAGACCTTTTGGTCAATTAATATGAGAAAAGACTGTGAAAGAAAGTATTTTCATTAAAAGCATTTTTATTATCACCTTTTGGCATTCTGGAAAGTGGTGGGTCACAGCACTCCATGTGGAACCCTCTATCACAGGAGTCGCAAAAAAGCATGTTATCCTGAAGGGGGGCAGGGGGAGGGGTTAGAGTGGGTGGGGAGGGGAAGAGGAAGATGAAAAAAAGTTATTTGTATTTGCACATGTACTAAGCACAAAGAGAACTCAGATAACAACAGGTCTAACTTACTGCATTTTTGCCTTGGATCCTACATGCACTGCATGTCTTGCATTCAATACACTGCCATCTTAAGGCCTTCACATTTGTTGTTAACTCAGGACAGAATTTCAAACATGATGGATGTCCTAAAAAAACCAAAATATTTAAAGTTTGAGATTTAAGATTGGTGACATTGATTCTTAACTTCAACAGGATGTAGCCAGCACCATCAGCACTCTGCAAGCACCAGCTGTTTTCAGAGCTTCGCATATTTAACTTGTCTACTTCATACAAATATAGAGAATAAGTGCAATAAAAGTAATTTATGAAGAGAGGTAGAGAGTTGACTTCTGCTAACTGACACCTGTGAATGGCCTACACAAGCACCTGAAATAGAATTTTAATTTTCAGATTATTTCCATAGCATATTAAACTGTCATTGGTTCTGAAAAAAGTAACATAAACAGAGGAAATCTTCAGATAAAACCGTATTAGTTATTTTTCTCAATAGACTAGCTATCTACCAGAGAAACTCAGTCAAATTATATGCATTTTTCATTCCAACTTACTACTTAATTATACACAAAGAACAATGTCAGAGCAGTAAGAAGGAAAAAAAAAGATTAGGCAGACAATTGACATAAGAAAAGCCTACTGCAAAGGGTGATTTATGTGAAGAGTAGTCGAACTAGCACTTCCCATGCAAGTCTATTTTATTCTCTGGCAGGACCATCCTCTTTTCAAAGTAGCCAAGAAGGCCTACATGGCTCTTGCAATTAATACAAGGTATCAGACAACTGAACATACACAACACCTTAGGCAATACTGGCAGTGATTACTTCTTGTCTTCAACAATCTTAGAGTGTACCTCTTAATCCAGAAAGGATAAAAGCACTACTAAATAGGAAGGGATAAACCTTCCCAGGGCAAAACTTTTTGCCAGTGTTATATTTAGAGATTATCAAGAACATGAACCTACAAGTTGTCATAGAGAGAAGAATCCCTGATGCCACGGCACTTAGAGATGGCTGCAGTGATGTAACAAGCATGAAGGATGCTTTCTTCTGACTGTCTGTATATGTGCTTATTTTTAGGTAATGGTCTAGTTATGGCGATTCAGACTCTACAACCACTGTTTCTGAGTCCAAGACTGAGCTAAACCACAGTAAACAAGAACACAGGCTAATCCATGAGCATCTGCTATTTTCATCTTTTAATGGACTGTGGTATGATGGCAAAGATGTTTGATGGAATCAAAAGCCACTTTAATAATGGCAAATTTCAGATTTTATTTCCTTTCTTTGTGCATACCCATGGCTTAATCCCCTTTTTGTTTAACTTTAAAAAGACAACTTTAATTGTCTAAATATAGCATATTCTCAACATAAAATGCAGAAATATATTCACAAAGAACAATAATAAATTTAAAGATACTAAAACCAGCATTGCTATTTGATTCCTAGCATACGTTTTTGTGGTTAAAACTGAGTATGTACTTTAAGTGACTATTTTTCTTGAAAGTGACAAATATACTCTCTAACGACATAGCCGAGTTCAGTGTTACACTATTCCCTCTAATAAAGCTGAAAAAGTACTTCATTTAAAAAAAAAAATCTCCTAAGACTGAAAAAGCTCCCTAGAGTGGCTGATACTAATAATCAATATCACAGGAAGACTTATTTAATCAACCATGACTTAACAACTATATTAACACATTAAAATGTAATAATAAACCTATTATCTCCATATAAGCACATTTAATTCCAGTTATCTACACTGCACAGAAGTGATTCACTTCAAGGAGCAAATAAGTTGTGGTTTGAATTGTTGATTTTAACTTTGCCTTAAGTAAGTAACTGAAGTAAAAACAGAAGGAAAAATCCATTCTCACTGGTTGGTAACTATGCAGAGATTAGGTTTAACAGGGTTACTTTATTTCTCTTTTATCTATCAACATAGCATTTCTCATTCAAGGAATTACACAGCTTACTATATTCGTTAATATCCTTAAGTGTTAGAGTTTGCTATCCAACAAAAATTCAAGAAAAAGAATATATTGATATTAAATATGAAGATTCTACCTTCAACTCCAAGTCCTTGAGCCACAAATAACTAGAAGCAGAAACAGTGCAAATGAGACTTATCACTATGCATTTGTCACATTCTTTTACCAACTTTCCTAGAGTATGTACTAGCAGAGACAGCATAGAAATTTTCAAATTTCAAAGTAGCATACAGTGATTTGTTCTTTAATAGCTGATAATACATGCACTCCTAATTTTGGACACAAAACTGACATAGTGCAAACATAACAAGTAAAAGGTAATGCCTATCAGACATTAAGAGGTAATCAACACAGGTGTTGCTTTTAAAAGGGACTCCATTTAACTACTTTCACAGTCTAACAAATTTATATAGTCAGTTAAATGGAATCACTGTGACCTCCAGTGACTTTACAGCTAGTTGCTTTAAGTTTTAAAGAGCTGAAGAGGAAAAGCATGTTTATGGCTTCAGAATCTGTATTTTGGCTCTAACTGATCTAAACTGAAGTGGAGAACAAGTTGTCTTCATATCCAAAAGCTGATATACCTGCCAAGAGTTTTTCCACACCTGATCTATCTCTAATTTGAAGAGTTTCCGATAGGCATTTCTCCTTGTTCAATCACTTGACTTTCTTTTAAACTTCAACTGCATCAATATTTTAATGTAGCACATAAACTTAAAATATTACTGGAAATTAGACTTTGAAAGGTGGCAATTTCCAGAAGGAATAGATATAGGCTTACTTTAAAACAAAGCTATTAAAAATTAAAATTAATTTTGATCCATTCCATTTAGAAAAGGTTAACATTTGTGAGATGTTGATTTGGAAGAAAGAGAAGAGAGGTCAGGAAGTTAAAACACTTCTTTGTGACTGAAGGCAACTCCTTTAACTTGCTCACTTTTGTCTCCTCATTGCAAATTTGGGCCTTGTTTATTCTTCAAGGGATTTCACAAAGCAATCACTTTTGAAAGAAAAAGCATTATATCAGTGACAACAATTCTGTGCAGTGCTAAACCACATATGCTAAAATCTCCAGTTATTTTTAAACTTTGATACCAATGGGAACTAATTTATAAGATAATGCCAAAAAAACCCCTCGTGTTTGCTGTTTTGTGTGTTTAGCACAGAGGATGAGCACAGAAGATCAGTGCACCTATCTTGGACAAGCAATAGATTTTCCCACCTGCAGGTTTCTTAGCATTCATTTTATTCAACTAGTCAATATCCTCCCACAGACGGCAATAATCAAGAAAATTCCCATATTCCTTTATTTTTAAAGCTTCCTAACTTTTTCTGTCCCTGTGCCTCTTGACCTGACTCCGATGTCTTTTTTTTTTCTGCTCTCCAGCGTCACCTACCCACCTTAGGTAGGTAACCCTCTTGCCTCCTCAGCCTAGCTATTTCTTTGAAAGGATAGTACCCACAGGTATTCTACTTTTAGCTATTTCCCTCATCCCTTTTAAAAAAGTATTTATTATAGATGTCCATTAACTCAACCTTTTTTTTCTCATCTTTCTAAAACTTCAACACCCTTTTAAAAATCTGCCAGCAGCAGCTGTTTAATTGCTTCCGCACCTCTCAATTAGGAAACAAGTAGTACAGTTTGATTCCAGTTCTCAAATGTACAGGTTTTGCAAAATCGGAAGATACAGAAAAAAAAAAGGAGAGGAAAAAAAAAAAAGAAAAAAAGAAAAAAGAAAGAAGAGGAGCAATATCTGCTTTTGTAATATGATTTGTCTTCTCTCATCTGACATCCCCCATCTTAGTCCTTTAGAAATGCCCTGGGCAAAGTGACATAGCAGTACATTTCATTTCCACTGCCCAAATACTCCCAAACACAACAAAAGACTAACAGCAATGAAATGTGCAGATATCCAGATAGTTTCTGCTTTCAGAATGCCATAGCATTACCTGAAGAGACATAAGCAACTGGCACAAAAACATGAAGGAAGAGACATGTAAGTAGTGGGCACTGCAATTTAACCTCTGATCAACTAAACAATTTTCTTCTGTGTGCAACATGCAACTTCTTTTATGCCTGTTAGAGAGCAAGACCAGCTTTGAGATATACCACAATGTGCAAAATTGTAAATCTAATTAAAATAAACCTCCACTTGAGTGACATTTTGTTGTTTTTAAATTGCATCGAGATTGGTTTTGTTGTTTTGGTTTTTTTAGCTAAGCATCAGTAGCTAAATTTTAAGCATCCAGAAACCTGAATGGCAGGCTTAACACTTCATTCATTATATCTAAGACATCTGAGGAACTAATTAAAGATAATTTAGTCCTAATGAGGCAGAAAGAATGTATCAGTGTTAATTCAAATGGAAGCTGATGCATGAAAGTCAAGACTTCTAAATCTAAAGCATCTTAGACCTACCAGAGGATTATTACACAACAGAAGAGTGGCTGTTCTCTAAATTCATGTGGTTAATGTAAACGTTGTGTATCAGAGTCTAACCAAGCACAATTCCTACTAAAAATACAGGAAATCTGTAAACCACTGAAGGAAGACAGTTTTAAATCTATGAGATTTATTTTTGCATACTGGGTTGAAAAAGCCACTTACTTCATTGCTTAATCATTCACTTAAATGTACTAAAAAAATACACTGGCTAAAATTCTAAGAATTTGTCCAAGGTGACAGATTCAGAAGCATACAATTAAAAGCATACTCTAATAAACTGGAAACATTTTTTATCCATGCTGGTTTATTTTTACTCAAGTACTTATATAGCTATCACAGTAACCAAGACAGATCATATTCAGCACACCTACAAAGTTGTTATACACATGGACTCTGAATTTCCAGACACTGAAACAACACTTTCACTTGAAACCTTCTCAAAAGCAGCACTGGATGACTCAGAATATACTACTTCTCCTCTCATTTCCCTCCTGAGCACATCCCTTTTTCACTCTAGCACAGATTTTTGTATATGGCTGTGCAGTGAACTAGGACTGGGGAACTGATCAACCTTCTTGTCTTTCACCTACATTTGTTCCTGGACTCAGTTTATAGGCAACGATGTGCCAGCGCAAAAAAGTAGCACCAAGCAGTTGGATGTTGCAGCCTGTGATTCAACACTGCTATTTTGTCTTAGAACTGGGATGGTATTCTCTACCTTGCAAAGCTTTATCAAAACTACTTCCCAATGCAGCTGTAAGCTTATAGGATCAAAAGTTTTTTTCACCAAGACAGCTAAACAAAAGCAGACTACTCAACTGACAAACTATGCTGGCCAAATAACTCTTCTTCCTGCATAAAGCTATTTTACACAGGATTTTTTCAGAACAGCTGAACTGATCAGTGGATTTTCACATGCAAAACTCTACAGCTGCACCAGAAAAAAATGCTTTGTGGCATACAATTGCTATAGAGATTTGTCCAAGTTTCTTAGCAAAATCCCTCTGTGAAACAGGAATAAGCTAGGCAAGGAACACATTTGGTATCATCCATGCACAAGCACTGGACAAAGCAATGGTGTGGTACCGTATTTCATTTTCAAAATTAACCTAGTTGCTAACTTTACAGGAAGCACCTGCATTCGCAACAGCCACATGAAGTCTGCAAGAGCTGCTGCAATGCACAGGAGCAAGGTACCTGTATGATCTCTGTAGGTTACCGTTGTCCCATGCCTGACAAGTAAAAGGTGCCTGACAGCTTTAACATTTTATTATTCAAATTCCCACTTTAGAAGAAGGTTTTAAAAATAGTTATTTTCATATGAATTGGATAAACAAGCAACAGTATCAAATACTGCTATAGTCTTCTTTTATTATTATTATTCCTCAGCTTCTTCAATGTTACAAATCCACACAAGCAAAATTCTTTCAAAATTCATTTGATGTCACAGTTCAAAACTGAGTTTTCAGATCAAACAGATCCCAAACAATAACAGAATTCAGATATTTTACAAGTGCAGTTTCCCTAATAATTTACTCAGCAGATCTATACTTTTGGCATGGAAATTAATTTACACCTCTCATTTGCAGTTATCCAGATGACAGCATTTTAGTGTAAAAAAATATAAAATCAAACTTTCTCTTACACTCTCCTCTTTGTTTCAGTTCTCAATCTAAGTACAAAAAGTGGATGATGTTCAGAAGTTTCAAATATTTTCAATACCTTTAAAACAGACAAACATTTTAGTGTTTGTAAATTCAGACAACTTACCACTGCTGCCACAGTCTGCACAGGACAACAGCTCTTCTGGTTTTTTTTCACGATTTGATTCTTTCGTTCCCAAACAAAAGCTACATATGGGGATGGGATCAGCTCGAGGCTAGATTAAAAAAAAAACAAAACAAAACACAAACCAAAATGACAGAATTAGCTTGATTAAGGAAAAAAAAGGAAAACAAAAATTAATATAAAGATTTGTCTTAAAAAAAACAGGCAAGCCCTTCTTAGTGGTCCTTTGTTTCTCATATACTTGAGAAAAATCACTTTTTACCTGACTTTTTGTTGTACCAGATATTAATTATCAAGACATAAGTCTATTTTACTAATTTTGGAATAACAAAGCTTATTATGGGTCAATTTAAATTGTGTACTAATCCATGTAAACCTCCCCAAGCCTACTGATAAGAAAAATGAGGAAAAATTAGAACTGAAGACACTATTCTTAAGCACGTAAGTTCATCTGCAGAAGACAATCACATTTTTCAGATGTAACACTGCTCAAAGATTATGATGCAAAATGGCCTTTATTACAGATGAATATAGTTCCTTTTCACAAGAAAACAACTTTCACAAAACCCCTTAAATACAAGACATACTTTATTGCTTTTCCATCGAATACAACTCATATCTCCCTCTGAAACTACCATTTTAGGGTAGAAATACTGCATTCAATAGATAAAATTAGCAAGTCCAGCCTGATGAGCCGCATGATACACAATTGCAATTTAAAAAACATGCGCATCTTTCAATATCTGAAAGCAATACACAGACCTTTTCAGAGAAAGAATTAAGAACTGATGCAAATTTACTTCCTGATCTTCCTAATCCTTACATAAAAATACCTGTAAACAGATTTGTAACAAATAAAATCATGTGCAACTGTGTCTTCAAGAGGGATACTCAAAAAACAGTGCCCTCAAAGATGGCAACCAGCAGGTAGCATCACAACAACTCAAAAACTGTAACTTTCTTTTGCAAATTAATTATTTTCATATTTAGTTAAGCAATGCTGTCAGTTTTACATATCAAAGTAATTATTTGGTTTTATTTCACCTTCCATTTTTATGCTTCCACTCTACACCACAGTACTTGGAATGCTGGCAGACTATCTTCACTTGACCTATGAATCTTCTTTCCATTACAGTTCTGAAAAGTGAGGAACGGAGCATTCTTGAGAAGGCATCGGTTGTACGTAGATATGCCCTTATACCTCAACAGAACATAATACAGGAATACCGGAACTTGGTTTACAGTTTTGAGCTTTAGGATCAGATCTTAAATCAAGCATCAGATTCCAAAGAATACAGACCCCAGCAGAGTTGTCCTACCCAGCCATGAGGAGCACATATATCCTTACCCTAGCCTACAAATAGTTCCATATGAACATACCCTGAGACATAGTACTTCTTCTAAAAGCTTAGTCCCCAGAAGATCTGCTCACTGTTCATCTGTTCACAATCCAGTTACTGTAATATTGTCATGCTTGTATACCCTGAAGGATACACAGAAAAAACAACCAGAGCCAAAAACTTTTCTTAAGTATGGAGATGTTTGTTCATTTCCACAAAAAGAAACTACTTGTAACTAAGACCTCCATTATGGATTCTACGGAGAGATGAAATACTGAACTGCTACTGGGACCAAATTCTTGAAGTTATAAAACTGGCAGATTTCCAATTTAGTCATGCTTCAAAAAATCTAAAAAAAAAAAATACTATTGGCATTTTTTTGTCAGTTTTGGCAGGATAGCATCAAACTACATCAGCAATTCCATAGGTGGGAAAGAATATGCCAATTACCTGCAGAATTTTTCACTTGTAAGTTAACAATAATGCATATACAAATAAAAGAAAATTAGTTAGTTACTATTATTGTCAGTAAGAGATCAAAAGATCTCTCTCATCATTATACTTTTGAGCAGAATTGTATTTGGAGCAAAAAGATGTTAAAAAAATAAGGAACAACAACAATCAGCAGCAGAAAAATGGTCCAGAGCTATTGAAACACAACTGTTCACTTGCAGCATCTTGCTGACATTTCTTCACCACTATTCAAAGCTTAATACAGATCATTTTAAAATAAAGATTACTCTTTCCATGGAATCCAGTAAAAATCTCCTCTTGGCAACCATCCCTCTCTCCTTCCCTTTAATACAGTAGTGGTTTAGCCAATTCAAAAATGGTCTCTCTGATAAATCATTTATAAAACATCACATATCATTCATGTAATGAAACAAATCCAGGTCCATGATTTCATTAATCTTTCCAAGATTTTCTTGCTCTAGGAAAAAGCATGGCCATTAGCCAACATCAATTTATTTCCCTATTTCACACTCCCCTCCTCCCTTTTTTTTTTTTTTTTTCTTTTAACTGAAGGTAAAATAAAGGCCAAAGGTTGCTGGCAGTTCAAGGATACAAAAACTGATGTTCCCATACTAAAACTAATAATAGACAACTTTCAAATCCTACCACTTCACACAGAAACTTTCATGAAGCTTATAGGCTCCAGTACATATTTTGAAGGCATTTACATTAATGGCTGTATTACTGAGTCTGATCTCTGAGCTACTGGAAGTTAAGAACACAATTCTTGTCAGCATAATAAACAAAACATAGTTTCATGTTGCACTTTAGCTTGTGCAGTCAAAGTAAAAAATATTCATAATTGTAGCTTAATTTCTGGCTCACAACTGTCTGAATTAGGGCAAACTGAGCAGGTTTTATTTTGGACTTCTTTGTGGTTTTGTTTTGGTTTGTTGACTGGGTCAGAACATAATCCAAACAAAAATTATCTTCTACCTGTATCTTGTAATCACTACTTTCTAAAATACACCAGTAGAGTATCATTATCTTGTGAAAAACAATTGTTAGTCACCAGGAAGTTTAATTCCATTAAATCTCTTCCAGAAGCTAGTATGGCCAGTTATTCAACACTGCAATATTTCATATCAGGTTAACCAGTAATATTTCTCTCAATATTCAACATCAGTCTAAAAGGAAAATATTTTTTCATGTATTATTTAAGAAGTACATTAACTAATTGTGTTACAAAAACCTTAAGAGTGTGGTGTCTGCTCTGTCACTGAAGATAGGCCTGAATAATGCTTACCCAGTAACATGCTGTTGGATGTGGTGTTGGTAGATACGGTTTAGGGCTTAGGGGAGAACTTTGTAGAGTAGGGATGATGGTTGGACTCAGTGATCCTAAGGGCCTTTTCCAACCTGAATCGTTCTATGATTCTATGTTATTTCTTCAACAGAGCTAATCAGCAGAGAAAAATTTTTCATTCCTTGAATATTGGAAACAAATATTAATTATAACTTCCAAAAGGGTTCAATATTCTAGGTCACTAGAAATAGTACATAAAAATTTTAAAGGCTGCCCCATTGATATTTCCAATTGCAGCAGGGGAAAACTTGCATGAAATTCTTAAATTATGTCAACATGCAGTAGAATTCAAAAAATGAAATGTCTCAAAAAACAGCCAGGCAATAGAATAACATAACCACAGAGCAAAACCACTGCAAGTTGTTGCAGCAGGTGAGGTGGAGAAGGATATAGCATCACAGTTCATCCTCCTGCATGCATTTGATACAGGGTAGAAATGAACTTCCAACTTCCACATCTGGCAGAGCAGGAAAGAACAGGGAATTACAGCAATATACTTGGATTACTGCACCAATTAGCAAAAAACCCCAATCATGCGCTACCCAAGAAATACTGTGAGGTTTTCAGCACAAGAAGGATGCTAGTCCCATGTCCATAATGGTAAGAACATCACTGAAGATGCCACTGGAGCACTGGATGCTACAGCAACTTTACCTTAAAAAGTTCAGGTTCCTCCCCCACACCTTAATCTTTATTTTAGAATAAGCATCCCTCCCCCAATGTAATTTCATATCTTTTATAAAGATATCTTTTAAAATCCATTGAGACAATAATTGTTTGGGATTATCCTAACTTTTAAGAACAAATGTGCGTACACTGTATTTTTCTTTTAGCCTCATTGTTTCAGTCACTTCAGAAAACAACATGAAAAGTCATCCTTGATAAGCCTGTACTACAGACAGAAAACTAACTGGCTTTGGAGACTCAAGGAATTCTTTCACAGTTTGGTTTGGTTTTGTTTGTTTTCTTAAAGAAACACAACATTTAACTATTTAGCATAGTTTACAAGTTCTGAAACATTAAGGACCCATTATTCTTAGTGTTTTCTCAGTCTTTCCACATATTGCAAAGCCTGAGATGGGTCCACAAAAAAACCCCACTAATTTAGAAATAGTAACACATTTGTTAGTATTTTGTTGAACTAGTGCATTTTCCATATTTAATCAAAGACTTAGAATCCTTTATGCAACAGTAAATAATTTAACTTTTTTACTTTAATGAATCACAGCTATCTACTCTGAGAAACTGACAGGCTTGGTCACTGCATAAGATGAATCTTTCCTAAAAATTTAGCTGGACTTCTGTTACCTTATGTCAGAATTTTTCTCAAAATAACTTTTTTCTGCTCTAGTTTCTGTGCTTGTGGAATTCACATGCTCATCTGACTTGATAATTCCCATGAAATTCTTAAAGCATTTAGCATGTTCTAATATCTCATCCCCTAAAAAGTCACATTAAGTCCTGAAAAGTCTAGGTTTTGAGTATGGAACATTACCCACAACTATAAATCCCCTTGAAAGCAAGCAAGTTACTATTTGCACTGCTACAGCACTCTGAGGCTTTAAACAGATTGTCTGAAAACTGTTAGGCATCAGCTGTGTACATACAATTATGGTTTTAAGTGTTGGTCTCATTAAATGTTATATACATTAAAATTAAAAGTTTCACACACTCTACCCAGAGAGTTAAGCTTGAATAGTAAACAAAAGACTCAACTGTTCACATTTACAACTCTCAATGCATTTTCAGAAACACCTTAGCAACATCTGACAGCCTGCTGGGAAGAGACATCCTTTTTGCATGGTACACAAATAATATATCTCTATTATCCTATATAAAGAAACTTCATACAAGTCATTTCAGGGTTAAAAGTATAGAGGCAAATTTTATTGAAAATAGAAGTTGCCACACCTTTGCCAAGAATCCACTGTTCTGGTCCCAATCTTCACCCTACTTCTATTACTTCACCATTTAAGTCCTTAGCATGAAGGTCAGAAGCAGCAAGCTTGCTTTCTCAGAATACCTTCATTTTCACGAAGCACCTTCGTGGTCTATCTGCTTTTATTTTTACCATTACATCAAAGTTTGAAATAAAGAATGAGAAAAACCCATTATGTTTCATGAGCTAGTTATTTTAACCTAAGTTATACTTGGATTTTTTTAAAACAACTTCTTATGAACTATTGCACAGTAGAAACCATGTTAGGTTTACAATTCCACACCAATATCATATAGTAAAATGTGCACGTTAACTCAAATGATGGTAAAAACATGCTGACAGGCTATTACTGCAGAAGAGTGAAAACATTAGACTTGCTGCAAACCTTAATGTAGTACCATGCATTCAGAGAGTACAAAACAAAAGCCAGCACAAGGGCAGTTCCAAGAAAAGAGGACAGTCCAGGGTACCAAACTTTTTAATTATAACTTTAGGTCAATAAATTACATAAACAGTATGCATTGAGAACCACAGTGTAAAGGTTCTCCTCCTCCCCCAAGAGTATCTTCACTACCAGAATACAGGTTCATTCTTTTTTGCCCTATAAAACCCCCGTCTCCTTACGACACAGTAGCTTCCTCTGCTTACATCTCCTTCCTGTACTTTCACAGTGTATGTCAATATGGGAATTATGATACACAATGTAATTGTCAGAGGTATATAAATTATCAAAAATGGAGAACTCATGTCCTTCTGGATTCACACACCCCAAAGGCATCCAGCTGCAACAGCGATAATAGATTTCAGAGTTTGAAACAAATCCTTGTACACCCCTGACCTTCCCTTGTGTGCACATGCACATCAATCAGCGGATGACTGGTGAAGAAGACTGTGAGGGCACACATATAAAGATTGTCTCTCATATAATGCTCGTTTCATTATCTTGAAAACTGGAAATCTCACTTCCATCCGTTTTGCCCTGATGAGGTGGGAAACTCCTGAAAGAAAGGTGGAGGAGGGCTCTCCCACCTCAGCCCAAATATAGTTCCTTCAACAAGCATAAGAATTCTGTCACCTAATCACACAAGCTCCCTGGCAAACCTGAGCTAAAATGATGTGTGCAGAGCATTCAGTAACTCGGTTTTTCATTGTTCTTCAGCTAATAATTCTATGTAATACCCTTAAAAAAAATTTAAGGCAAAATAGGGTAAAAACAAGAAACTTGCCTCTTTCTTCCCACCTTGAAAAATATAACCAAGCTTACAATGCCAACCTGTATGTTTACAAATTCCCCTCCCAGAATATTTTAATTAGCTCTTACAGGAAGATGTATCATCTGCCTCCACAGACACGATGCATCCCACTTGAGGACAGCTTCCCCCATCACTTTGTGTGCCTCAGTATTAATTTCTTCATTCAACAACCATCACTACAGCTAAAGGAACTGAACAGACTAGAAGCTAAACAGCATCTTTATAAACAAGCACTGGAATAAGAAAGACATGCATAAAATAACACACTATGCTCAACAGTTTTTCTCAGCACAGTTTCTATTTTTAAGTTACTGAAAGGAGTATTCCTGCTCCCTCTTCCAAACTGGGAAGCAACACAGCCTATAAGAATAGAACTTACAACAACTACTGCTTAGAAAACAGAATGCAACTCTTCAGGCTTCAGATGTCCCTTTCCTTGCAATATGGAAGATACAGTAAAAACCAAATTTTATTTCAAATCAGATATTAGAAACAAAACTAATTTCCATTTATTGAAGTTGCTTCAAATATATTCAAGAAACAAACTAAGATTAGTGCTCTGCATAGTGAATAATACTGAACCATGCAGAGAAGAAGAAACCCTGATTAACAGGCACAAAACACCCACAGAAACACCCATAAAGAGCACGGAATCCATTGTTTTTTGTCACAGGTACATAGAGTTGATTGAATGGGACAGCATTTCCTAACTCTAAATTCTACCTATGACTGCAATGCATCTAGGATGAGACAGGTAACACATAATCACAAGCAGGCAGCAGTGGTGCAATTTACAGATCACAGTCCCATGGCCATGTCAATTTTTATATTCTTTTGGAAAAGTATTGCTTTAAAGTAGATTCAACTCTACTATGAAAAGCACATACTTATTTGCCATAATATTAAGTTTACTCAGATGTTTGTATATATGCATATTTTTATTCACAACATATTAACAAATTCATGATACATAAATGTGTATAACATATTTACAGCATGGCACATTATGATTTTTAGTTGTCCTGATGCTAATTGCTCAGGGAAGGTGTTTAATTGCATATTAAATTTATCATATGCATTTTTTATTTAGTTTACTCTTTGGGACAAGTTTACTGTCAGCACTATCTTGATTTGAGTAGTGCTATACTATAAACAGAAGTAGGGCTTCATAAGACTGGCCTACTGTTCGAAATGCAATTTTAAATTAAGCAAGCAAAGCCCCATTCTACTTCATTATGAAGCAGGTGAATTTCAGCACAGAGTCAAGGAATATCCTACCTAGTTGCCTCACATACCTGAAGGGAAACTATTGGGACCAAAGCAAAATGTTTAAGGCTGCAAATTCTAGAACATGATATCATGTAACAAGAGGCTACATCTTTAGATTTCTTCTACAGATGTAGTTACGAAATTGAAGCTTTAAATTAAGAGAGCTATGTTTTGGTTTTCTTATGTTTCTCTTTATTTAATTTGGGTTAGTTTTTTTAAAAATCTCATTTTAATACAGGCATGTAACTTGACAAATTATTTTAAGAGCGGATATAATACAAATAACTGTAAATAACATAGTCATGTCTCTAAGGCCCAAGTAGTAGAGGACTAATATGGCTAAACACCTATATTCTATGGGCAACATATGATAGCAGCTAGACCATTAACATTGCTATTGCTAAGTCACTGTTTTTCATCTGGTAAAAACCACTGCCACTAAGATACTGCTCTATCAGATGAGGTGCAGAGCAATGCAAGTAGTAAGAAAAATTATGTTAATACCGAGTAATTCCTGGTCTCCTTTTTGAACACAAAGAAGGGTTGGACAAATAAGCTGATTAAGTACTAACAATTCATTTCCCCCTCCCTCCCCAAATGGGGATTGAACATTATTCTTGAGAGAAGAAAAGCAGTTTAGTCAACAGCCAAGATCCTGAAATCTCTTGTAGATGCTTACTTTTACAAGCCATCACTCAAGACATATGCCATTAAAAATCTACTAGATCTATAAGGTACATACAGATAAAGTTCACATTTTATATGAAAACTATCAGAACAGCAGTTTTTCACTTGATCAAGTGCTGAAATCCATGGCAGAGGGATAATAAATGGGAACAGAAAAAGTATCCCTATACCTCAAGGTGTTATCTAAGAGGCTGGCATTTCCAACAAATTAAACAATTGCTCTCTTATTATATATCACTTTATATGTATAGGGAATGTTCAATACTGGCATATTGTGAAGAAATTACCCTCCTCCAATCAAAGTGTAATTTTATAATTATAAACCTAGAGAACTGTATTTAATTTTAAAAATGCAGTAAAATTATCTCCATTAGTAATAATAAATCATTGTTAACTAGCCATGCCATGTAAACCAGAGCTCAAGCAGCTCCAAACAAAAAAGACCAGCTTTTCTTAGAAAGGTTCCCAAGTAGGTCTGTTAAATGAAGTTAAATAAAATCTCTTGAAGGAAACAACCTTAAGATTTGCCTTCAGCTATTACATTTAAGACAGATTAAAAAAATTAATTCAGGAATTAGTATTGCATGGCTTCTTGAAATAGGCTCTAAAACTCTGGGTTTGAGCTATTCTGTGGTATCAAACAAAACTCAAAGTGCAAGAGGCCAGCAAAGAACATATTTTAAAACAAACTTAGCAAATCAATCAAACAATACTACTGCCCTATGCCCAAGTTTGAAATTGAAGTCTTTGACCATCAAACTGCCTCCAACACTGAAAATATATTTAATACTTCTACTCAGTAATAAAACTAAGTAATTAAACAACCTGCATTACAGTTAAGGTTCACTGCCCATTAAAACAAAAATCTTACCAGTAATTCTCAAAATACTTCCAATGCACGTTTTCTTGTGCAGTGCAACCACAAAAACACTGTCTTTGATCTAACTTCAACAAAATGCAGAGCTTGGTTGGGACAAGACACACAGATGAACTCATGTAAGACATAGTTCAAAAATCCACATGAGCAAATGTTCTGCACAGAGAAAATGCTTATCCCAATAGAAACAGAGAAGCAGCAGGACAAGAACTACACTGTATAAACCCCCCATATAGTCTTTAGGACTAGATTAACCTGTAAGATGTCAAGAGACAAGTTAAAAAGTAGGTCAGTTTTTCACTTCGTACACTCACTATTCAGCTATTGTAGCTCAAGCACAACAAAATTCTGACATATCTCTTGCAAGGAAGCCTGCAATTTTCCAGACTCCACCTATTTTAGGCTCTCTCACAGGCTAGAGTGAGACAAGTATCTCCCTTAACCAGTCAGAAGTGCCAAGTAGAGGATTCCAAGACACAAGCAAGGAGATTAGCTATACTGCTATTTCTTGCAAGTCTAAAACAAAGCATTATTTACAGCTCTTGTTCTTTGGTGGCTTAATGCTCCAGTTTTTAAAACTTGTTTTTTAAACAAGTAAGCATCTACACTTAGAGTGTAAGAAAGAATGCCACCAATTTAGTGAAAAAAAAAATAAATACTGTATTCTTAACAGCAAATCTAAGCTAAATTAGTAATTAAATTTAGAATGAGGACAGTAGCTCCCTCAGTTTTTTAAAAAGCATTTTGAAATATCAACTAAATCATGCAAAACAGAATTTTTAAACTACTTAACTAAAACGCAGATCACTTCAAAAGCAGCCTACAAAGAACTCTACATAACCCAACCCACACAGGAAATGCTCCCTCTAGGATGCTTACACTATAGTCTGAACATCTTTATTGCAAATAAGTAGTCTTGCTAACCTAGTCAACATCTGAAAGACCCAGCACCTACACCTTGAAATTTTTGCATCATAATTTAATTGCACTGGATGTTCTTGAAAACAAAAACACCAAAACAAGCAAATAACCTAAACAGAAACCTGCAGTATCACACTATATAGCAAGTCTCTCAAGACTTAGCATTCTGGCTAAGATTTTGACTCCACAGCCATCCAAGAACTGTGCCACTGATGTCAGTGCAAGTTCAGATACCTCATCCCCCCAGTTTTTTGCTTCTTGCAGAATTTCCATTGAATATCCCATTTAAAGGGTGCTTAGCTTTAAGAAAACAACTATAAAATTTACTATTTGGGAAATAAGACGTATCTACAGCTCAAACTAGTTTCCTTTAAAGTTTATTTGAAAGCAAATGCAAGGTTCCCATTGACCGACCAATAAAAAAAAATACATGTTCCGAATGTAATAAGGTTATGTGTATAGTAGGTAATAGAAAGCACTCCAGAGTTAGTTGAGCTGACCAGAATGCATTCTACCACTGCCAAATAAATAACAAGTATGATCTAGTTATTCCACATGCATCAGAATAGTTTCATGATAAGCTAATTAATCATGAACATAACTTTTCAGACATTACATAACTTCACACAGACTTCCTTGTAGCTCCTGCCAAAGAAAACAGCAGTTTATATGAGAAACAAGTTTACACTCAAAGAGAGATGACAGTGACAAAACACGAGGAGAGGAAGAAAAAGAGGGGGGGAAAGGAAGGGGAAAGTATTAATATTGCACAAAAACCTCTGTGTAGTTTTGTTACTCAAAACATAGCAAAGTTTAAAGTTTAAAAGCCAAAACAGATAAATCAAATTAACCCAGCAAGTGAAGAAAACTTTTAACTCTAGTCTTCCTTATTTTTTTTTTAAAGTGACAGACTATTTCTTGAAATTATGTTTGATAGAACTTCAGAAAAACAAACCTAAACCACACAACTTGGTCTGTAACACTTAGCTGAAATTAGGCATTTATTTCTAATTTATTTCTCATTTGGGATAGATCTAGTAGACACCTAATTATCTAAGTAACAACACTTGTGACTTAATCCCATGCAAACATGGAACCCCATTCTATGACACACAAAACCTCCACAATGTAAAACTAGAAAACAGATATGTATTAATAGATACAGTTTATACAATGACCAGTTTGCTTTCTTCCATTAGAAAGGGTAGAGGGAGGAGGTGGAAGAAAGCATGTTTCCAGTAATTTAGGAGATCTGTAACAGTGTTGTATTTCTACTAGTCTTAAATTCAGTATCTTTGATTATTCACAGAACAGCACCGTTCTTTGGTGCTGGCTGGGAGACTTAAGGGCTGCACACATCTGCCAGGTTCCAATACAGTGTAGAAGTGTTTCCACAATTTGTTCACCAAGTGACTTGAGAGCAGGCAGAAATGTTACTGGCCACTCAGTAGAGATTTCAGTTAATTTAGACTGAGTTCATTTAACAAGACCATGGAGTACACACTAAGGAACAAAATGCATTCTGAAGAGGCTTTTCCTAAAGTCATGAGTGGTTTATGACATTAGCTTGTACAGTCTATTACCCTTTAACACTTCCTTTATACCTAACAAATTTGCACTTGTAAGATACCTCTAAGATAGTAGTTATTACTGCTGCTGTTGGGCAAAACTAAGGAGCTTGTGGTAACAGACATTTCTTAGAAATTTCTCTGCTACATACTGAACTTTTACAGACAGCGACATCTTTCCTTCTTCCAGGGAAATTAATAGATTGCAGTTCTGCTGCTACTTACTACCAAACACATTCCCTTCTGTCCATCAATGAACCAATAGAAATAGTTAAAATGCACTCAGGAAAAACACCACCACTACAATCACTCTAGCTTTCACTTTCCTAACAGGAGTTAACAGTCCCTCTTCCCCCGGTTGCAGCACAGTAAAAAAAACCCTTAGCTCCCCACATATCAGCAAAACTCACCTCACTCTGAAAGAGTCAGAAATGTCTACTGATAGAAAAAAAAATAGCTCTTAAAAGGTCTCTCTTCATATCCCGTATCAGTGACAGCCCACACAACCTGCAGATTTATATATCTTTTAATTACATAATTGAAATTTAATGAGTCTGTACTCATATGAGCACAATTCTAAGTCTGACAGTTACTCACTGAAATGAAGTTTATTTTTCAGTGTGCTGTGTTTCCTAACATTTTCTCTCTCCCAGCAGCTCAAGGGAAAGAAGTTGCATTAGAACATGCCCAAAACACCAACATTAACGATGAGATATTTCATGGATTCACAATATGGAATGTTGTCTTATGATTACAGGGAAGAAAGACTGCAAAAGTGTACCTAGTCATATCCAAACCGTTAATTTTAAACACAAAAATAATTCAGGTCTGGAAAAAAAGTAGTTCACACATCACAGGTAAAAAACCCACCATCTACTTCACAACTACAGATAATACCCACAAGTACAGAAGGATGTAGAGAAGTTAAGACATGTGGCAAATGAGTAAGTTTTACTTTATCACCTTCTCCATTACAACTGCAGAAGAATTGCAAGAGTCTTTTTCTATGGTTTAAGACTCCCAATTCCTGGGAGAAAATGCTGTTTTCCTGCTCATTATAGCTAAACACACAGTACAACCACTGCTTCAGCACTGCTTTCTAGGGAAAATCAAGACCTCCACTAAGAAATCTGCCTTCCTCATGAGAACTGGCACAATCAGGAACTGGTTGAAAGGAAGAAGTCAGAGAGTTGTAGTCAATGGGGCAGAATCTGGTTGGAGGTGTGTGACTAGCAGAGTCCCACAGGGGTCGGTACTGGGACCGGTGTTGTTCAACATCTTCATCAACGACCTGGATGAGGGTATAGAATGTACCCTCAGCAAGTTTGCTGATGACACTAAGCGGGGAGGAGGGGCTGACACACCAGAAGGCTGTGCTGCCATTCAGAGAGACTTAGATAGGTTGGAGAGTTGGGCGGGGAGAAACATGATGAAATTCAACAAGGGGAAGTGCAGAGTTTTACATTTGGGGAAGAACAACACCATGTCCCAGTACAGGTTGGGGGCTGAACTGCTGGAGAGTAGTGTAGGTGAAAGAGACCTGGGGGTCCTGGTAGACAGGAGGATGACCATGAGCCAGCAATGTGCCCTTGTGGCCAAGAAGGCCAATGGCATCCTGGGGTGCATTAGAAAGGGTGTGGTTAGTAGGTCAAGAGAGGTTCTCCTCCCCCTCTATTCTGCATTGGTGAGGCCGCATCTGGAGTATTGTGTCCAGTTCTGGGCCCCTCAGTTCAAGAAGGACAGGGAACTGCTTGAAAGAGTCCAGCGCAGAGCTACTAAGATGATCAAGAGAGTGGAACATCTCCCTTATGAGGAAAGGCTGAGGGAGCTGGGTCTCTTTAGCTTGGAGAAAAGGAGACTGAGGGGTGACCTCATCAATGTTTACAAATATGTAAGGGGTGAGTGTCAGGGAGACGGAGTTAGGCTTTTCTCAGTGATGACCAGTGATAGGACAAGGGGTAATGGGTGTAAATTGGAGCATAGGAGGTTCAAGGTGAATATCTGAAAAAATTTTTTTACTATGAGAATGACAGAGCACTGGAACAGGCTGCCCAGGGAGGTTGTGGAGTCTCCTTCACTGGAGACATTCAAAACCCACCTGGATGCGTTCTTGTGTGATGTGCTCTAGGTGACCCTGCTCTGGCAGGGGGGGTTGGACTAGATGATCTTTCGAGGTCCCTTCCAGCCCCTAAGATTCTATGATTCAATCTGCTGACACAGCATCCTCCATCTGCGTTGCTTGGAGGAGAAAGGTGGAGTACAGGTAGAACAGAATACTGAAGCCATTAGCTTAGGCAAAAGGTATTCTCCATATTAATCTATACAGCCCCCTCAAACTACCTTTTAAGATCACTGTCATTTTCCCAGAATACCTCTTGTTGAATAATCCCTGTAAGGAAGTACAGAGAACTTCATTGGCACACCCAGAAAAGGAGACAAATTCACAGTAAAAAATTGGTGTCAAGTCAGACAACAGTGAAACATGGCAAACCAGTATCAGAGTTCTAAACACTGTCAAGAATGGAGGTTCAACAGTCTCTCTGGGGAGTCTCCTACCTTTTCCACAAAGTAATCCTTCTATCACAATCACATTGCCCAAATGCTCAAAATCTCAGAATTTAAACAGAAATAACAATCATAGACAAGCTACCAGCAAACAAACCACAATGGTACCACCTGATAAGAGTTGCATAATATCTCAGAGCCATAGTTGTAACTTTTGTTCATACAGAGGCATCCAATGATTACTGTACTAGTTGATCTCCCATTCCCCCACTTCATTTCCACTACAATAGCCAACAATGTATCAGAGCATTTTTACAGTTTAGTATTTTAAAGCAACTTGTAAACAGTTATGTTCTTAAGACAACATACCCACAAACTAATAAGCTATTAATAGTTTTAGACTGTCCCACCTTGTTTTACAGGAAAAAAAAACAACACCAAAACACCTTTCTTAAACTGACCCTTCTATTCACTCAGATACTGCAGGAAGAATTAAGGGAGACACTTTCATTTTATTTCCGTTTGAAAAGCAACCATCTGACAACCAAAGTCTTCTATTTATGTTCAAGAATAGGTGCCTACTAGGTAAACATAAAAACCTCATGGACTGTGTAGTCCATAAAGAAAAATCAATAAAAACATTTGGTCATGTGATTGAGTGATAGGGGGACACCAGAAAAAAAACAAATTCTGGTTTTGACCATGGCAGGGGGAAAGGAATTTCTCAATGTCCCCAAAACAGGTTCCTGAACCCAGAAATCATCCAATCATTTGTTACCTACTGGGACTCATCATCTCAGCATACACAATTTATGTGGACAGAAATACTCAGCTTACGCTATTTAAGCAAGTGAAGTAATGAATTCAAGAGCATTTCTGTGTAGCAATAAACACATACAATAATCTTAAGCTCATTAGATATGTTGTTGCAAATACACTTGTCATTTAAACTTTTTTTTATAAGGGCATGCAGCTCTAACAAACCTCCCCTTTGTATCAAAATACTTTCTCCAAAATTCAGATTATTAAAAAAGGTTTCATCTACATATTTTGAGTATGAAGTGCATCCAGTATCTCCTTCTAAATACCTAGTCATCTCCTCTCTTAAGAAGGCAAATAATAAAAAGGAGTTTCAAGGAAAGAACAGAAGTCTTGTGTACTGCTTTGAATCCTCAACAGCTTTTAAGCCGATATCTTTCTCAATAGTTCTTCACTCATAGCTCTGCTGAAGGAACAAAAGGCCAGTATTGCCAACACCTGCCATTGCTGCCTAAGCACAAATAATCTAATCACAAATCAAAAGTTACAATACTTAATGATGCTAGAAACAGATGAACAAATGACATGGATATGCAGGCTTAATGTATAACAAATCAATCTAATGCTACTTAATTCCCAGATTTCATACAATAAATAGTGTTGGAGTAGGAAAATACACAATATGAGCAACAGAACTGGGTTCTACCCAAATTAGCAGCAAGGTGAGGGGGGAAGGGGAAAAACACATACACTAGTGCATGCACTTAAATTCTGAATGCAAGACAAATAAGGAGGCAACTACTGCAGCCAGGTTCAGTTGCAATATCATCACAATTTTTATAATGAACACAACTACAGCCAAGCACCTAAAACTCATTTGCCACTTCTAGCTTCTCAATTAAGTACATAATCATCTGATCACAAAAAGTGTATAAAGCAATACTGAAGGTAAATACATAACGAGATCAGCAGTCATGCTTCAGTATTAAATTAGAGGATAATAGGTGGAGGAGGGGGATGAAGTTTCTCCATCATCATTAACCTACCTGGAAGACTTAGATCTGACAGTTAAGACAAAAAAGCAGTAGTGAAGTATACTAAGACAAAACAGTGAGAGAATGCGTTGTATAACAGGAATAATAATAAAATCCACCTTTTTAAAGCTTAGTATCATTACTTTCCACATAAAGCTACAAAAGCTTAATGCAAAAAACAGATAAATCTTAACACAAATACAACTCTCTCAAAACAAAGCTAGTAACAGAATGACAAGATGTGTAACTTTGATGTGTTTTCTAGTAATATTTCAAAGTGAAGAAACTCTTAAAATAACTCATTATTCTCTCACAAGTGAAAAACAAATAAACAAAACCCCCAAAATCACAAGCGATTGTATGAGCCATGTTCAATTCTTGGACTTATTAAGATCACCCTCATCTGGAAAAGGTCTTACCCATAGTTACTACAATGCTTTCTCGGAAAAGGTATGCATATTTAAAGTTACCACTATCTAACCATCATTGCCATTTGTTCCTTTATTACTTATTAAAAGGCACATTGGTCAGGAAGCAATGCAAGATCAAAACTAAAATTATGTTTTTAACACACAATTGCATTATTAGGAGGGTATCTTTTTCTAAACAGATAAATAAACTTTGTATGACACAAATAAACCAATTATGTAAAATGTAAAAATGTGGGACAGATGAATAAGATGAAGGGACCTCCAAAGATCATCTAGTCCTACCCCCCTGCCAGAGCAGGATCACCTGGAACACATCACACAGAAACGCGTCCAGGTGGGTCTTAAATGTCTCCAGCAAAGAAGACTCCACAACCTCTCTGGGCAGCCTGTTCCAGGGCTCTGTCACTCTCACAGGGAAGAAGTTTTCTCTGATGTTTACGTGGAACCTCTGATGTTCCAGTTTGTACCTACTGACCCTTGTCCTGTCACTGGACATCACTTGGAAGAGCCTGGCTCCAGCCTCCAGATACTCACCCTTAACATATTTGCAAACATTGATGAGGTCGCCCCTCAGTCTCCTCTTCTCCAAGATCAAGAAACCCAGCTCATACTTACACTCAAGTGTTTAGAAATTGAATGCAAGAGTAACTGCAAAGCAGCCTTTTATGAAAAAAAAAAAAAAAAGCTACAAGTACCCCAAATAAATGCTAGTATTAGAAAATACTAGTCTAAATGAGATCTTTTCTAGACCTATTCCTACACCCAGTTTTACTTCACTGTCAAAACCAAGTTACTATTTCTTATAAATTAAAGATTTTAAAGGTTTAAACTACAGCACTAAAATTATAATCTTATTAGAAAAGGTAATAGATAGCAGAGCAATTTCTTTGGTCTAGTCATCCCTACTGTAGCTATGTTCAGGAGGGGAAAAGGAGCAATGATATGCAGATACAGAACACAATCATCTTACACAACTAAACCAAGTGAGTCCTCATGTCTGTGCTACTAAACTATGGCAACCTATGAAGTTGATGCAGTAAGTTCCTGGCATGGTCCCGATGAGGAAATTCAAACCCCCTTCTCCAGCTGCCAATAGAAACAGGTATGACAAGCATCTGTTTTACTAGACTGCTCTAACAGAATTTTGCATGCTGCACTTTGTGGTTCTCTTCCTCCCTCCCTCCCTCCCTCTCCTTCCTATCTGTAAGTGGAGCCTGGTAGGTTTTGGTTTCCACTAACTCTTACTATACTAACTCTGGGCTGACTCCAGTTTCTCCCCAGTTTTGCTGGATTTATCAGAAAAGATTAACTGCTTTCTGACAACACATGCAGAAGCACATATTAAAAAGCCATCTGCTTTCCAAATAAGCCATTGAAATAAAACGTAGATCATAATCAAACCACTTTTAATTGCTCAGATCAAAAACCTCTTCCCCAATTCTCACTTTGTGCGTTGAGCATTGTAACAGCTTCTCTTCAGTTGCACTCTAATAGTTATCAGATCTCTTACACAAAGAACCATTTGCATTTTTTCTAAAACAAACCAGATAGAAGTTGGGACAAAGGGCTCTCTTCCAGTTGTGTAGATTTATGTATAACTAATACGACCTGCTCCAAGTGCTGAAAATTCAAGACTGCAACATTATCGCAATGAATTCAGACTTCTAATCCCTTGAAGCAACCTCCACCCCCAAATCAACAGCAAAAATATCCCATCACTAGCTGACTTACTTGTTTGAAGAATAAATTGTTTGGGGTGGCTTTGATGGGGTTTTCAGTTGGTTGATTTATCTTCTTTGAAAACAGCAGATTATAAAACAGTTTTCTTCAAAATTACCTTGCACTCTCTAAAGCTCACGCACAAAGACAATTCAAGCACTTCAGAGACTAATCTTTTAGCAGGATGGGAAAGGCAAAAGTAGACAGGGAAGAAGAACAGATTTCAGCATTTCTGGAAGTCTGACCTGCAGTCTGTTTTGCCAGTGTAATTTCTTAGTGTAAATTACAGTTGATGCATTTATTTGGAGAAGGCTGTGCAGACGTCAATGATCAAAGAAATTCAAATCTCCACATACGATCTTTCCATGCTGTCCTTACAGAAGTGCATGTAACTGTGGCTTTACAGAGGTAGAAAATAAGTACACAGTGCAACAAAAAGAAAGGATTCAAAAGCATAGTACTGGAAGCAAAAACTTTTGAGATGCTGTCAACCTTCATAAAGCTAAATCACATCGGATCCCAAGTTGAACAAGCACCAGTAACACTCAAGTAGCCAGGAACATAGAGGTTAAGTCATTCACAACCAAGGCTGCCAAAACATAGGGTAAGGTGTAAAATGGCAGCATTTAGATCTCTCCTCAACTGACATTCATCAAATACGGACTGGGGAAGAAGGTCCTCCCAATCCATATTCACCATGCCTGTCCCATCCCTTAACTAAGCTGTGTAGGAAGAAGCATTTACCCCAAAGAAAAAGTGTGCAGAAGTCAAAGAAGACTCAAATCCCAGAAAAAAAATAACACCAGCAATGTCATCTCATTCATCCATTTTGCCTGATAATATCAGGGAATCACCCTCCAATATCCCCGAGATTCTTCATTTCAGACAAAAAAAGAAAGTACCACGATTCAGATAGCTTTAGATATAACAGAGGGATGAGGGACAGGGAGATGGGACATAATTGACAGTGGCTGCCAAACGCTTTTTCAGAGCATCTCAGTGCCAAACAACCACAAATCAGACACCAAAACACTAAAAGAGTAACACCCCACCCTTCATCACCAATGAAGATAATCAGCATTACTTAGAGTGTCCCAGACTAGAGACAAACAGAGAACAACTATTTTGGGAATTAGAAAGAAAAGACGTATATCTTTTTACCACTATTTACATCTGTTGTACCAAAATATCTGTTTTGTATTTATTAGTTGCATTTAGTGCAGATCTATTAATAAAACATCTATTATTGAAGTCTCATTAGTGTACTATTAGCTACACAAAAACATAGTATTGGATTCTCCCCATGCAACCTCCCCCCAGCAATACTTCACTTGATACTCATTCATCTCCAGGATTATCATATAACTACCAGTTTAAAGCTGGATCAATGTTTTTTCACTTCACTGAACAGCCCAATCAATAGCAACAAGGACATTTTGCTGTCAAAAGCAAACTGCTGCTCATGCTGCTAGTCCCCCCTGGGCTTGGTGTTAGCTAGATCCTACCATGCAGCACTCAATGTGACACTGATCACTCTGTAGGCACAGCGCAGAGTACTGATATCAAGTATAGAACTAAATCATCACGACTAATTACTCACACTTTCAGAAAATAAAGCTGTAGTCAAGACAAGCTGTAAAAATTACCTGCACCTTCTACTTAGTAAACTAACCTATTCCAACCCAGCTTGAATTACATACGCATGTATTTGTCCTTCCAGAAGGCAAAGCAAATGGAGAAGCTTACAACAAAAAACTTCACTAATCATTACTGCATGAGTTTCCAAAGTTTTCTTCCTAACCACTGGAAAGCATACCACTCTTTTTACAATTTTCCAACTTCTGGAGACCAAAAAATATCACTGTATACTTTTCAGACAAGAATCATGTTTTGTACTTACATTACAGTAGTTTTAAGAGAATGGGGGTAGTTGTTTATTCAAGAGATTCCAGGGTTGATCTCTTAAGAATATATGCCAAAACTGTGCAACCGAAACAAAATCCACTCACCTATTTTGTACTCAATTTCCTGTAGCCAAAAAGAAGAGCAGCTTACATTTGACTGTTGGATCATCTTATTAAATAAAATTAAGCAGTTCCTAGCATTTTTGTATCTTCCATTAAGGTACACAAATTAAAACAGGTTTATTGAAACTAATTTTGTTTAAAGGGAACAGGATGGGACAAAAGATGATAGGGCAGAGATAAGACACAAACCAAAGTATTTTTTCCTTACTCTGGGTATCATTGCTGGCTAATTCCACAGTCTGTGCTAAGGGACAGAATACACAGATCCTTTGTTTAAACAAGATGATGAAATCTGCATTTGTTGTTAAAAAACTACACTCACAGACCGCTCCTCCTTTTTACACTATGAAATATCCCTTAAACCCTTGAGATTTTTTAAGTATTTTGTTTCATACTAACAAAGTTAACTTAACCTAGAGTCTTGGACCTTTATGAACAGTTCATTTCCCAGAACACCCTATCTAGTTATGTTCAGCTTCTCACTGGATTACCTATCTTGCATTTCCTTCATTACCTCCCCATCTTCAGATTCTCGAACTATGCTCATACACACAACCACAACACTCATTATTATTATTATTTACTCTCATTCTCCAGCTTACCAAGAGGGAACACATGCCTCATCTAACCCACTGTCCATATATTGGATAACTGTTTAGCTGACTACCACGTCTACCATTATCTGAAATATCACCTAAGATACAAATAGAGCTGTCCCTCCTTCTCTTTCAACAATAATGCTCCAAGACATCTCTTTGCCATTCTAAATTTCCATTAAACTTTGCTTTTTTTTTTGTATAAGTGAACTGTTTGTTAAATCTTGCTGAGGTTAAGATGGGTGTAGTACCTCTGACTGACACTACAGTTGCGATGTAATTTTTTTTTTCTAAACGTAGAAATAAAGTAAACCAGCAAGCAGGTAACCTTGCAAATGTATGACTTTTCCTCACATGGAAATTTTATCTCAATTAGTTTGTTTTTTTTTTTTCTCTTGTATATTGGGGTTTCCTTACCTTAAGCATGTCTTCCTATTCCAGCCATATATACCTGAGATAGATACATTTCAGAAGAAACTAGCACTGTTGAAAGACACTAAGAAACCAGACACTTCCCAGTCTTAAATAAGCACATGGTAAAGGAAGTACATAGGAAACATTTTTGCTAATAGCAGCATTCAGATGTGGCCTGGGAACTTTTGAGTTTGACAGGAACCTAATCTGCCCACATACTAACTTGAAAGGAAACATTTAACACCTTAAACAGCATTGCATCTTCATGAACTATGAACCTATTTTGAGAGAATACAGCCTGCTTTCCCTCTTTTGTTAGAATAAAAAAAAACCCCAACCAAAACTAAACAAACAACCAAAACTAGTAACATGTAGTCTGAAAACTCCTGGACATCCATTCAAAAAAGAGAAATTAGAACTTGAGACTAGTCTCTTCTGTTGTTTGGGGACTGGAAAAAGCAGTGTGGTGGCCCAATCACATCCAAACCAACCAAGCCTAAGTTCAAATATTTCTCCTTCCATAAGCAAAATTAATTGCTACAGACTGTATCAGCAAAAATCATATCCTACCTCTAGTTCTTGGGTCTAGGAAGCAGCTACACCTGCCCCCATGAGTCAAGCAGCAATTAACAGGAAGACGCACCTGCAAGGCCCTACCAAGAAAACAAGACAACAGAAGAAACCTGCCAGCATGCTATGGTGTCACACTTTAACAGCCCTGAGAAAAGGATTATTGGCGTATCAAACAAGGACAGCACATGAAGTTTCCTCAAATGTGTTTATCAGATGGCTTCTGACACATTCTAAAAAAATCAAAACAGTCATGACTTCATTAAAGGGCAATACCTTCACGTATTTCCTATGCTACAGAAAATCAACGGCCCAGACTCCCTGTTGAAACTTTCAAGATCACAAAATTACCCTGATTAAATACAGACACCTCTTAATGGAGAACTGGACTGAGACTCCCTATCATTTAAATATATCTCCAAGTAGCCAAGATAATCTTCCATAGTAAAGGGCCTGAACAATGTTTCAAACAGTCATGTGAAGGTGAAAAGCATCACAATGTCATCGAACCATACAGTAGTAAACTGCCAAAACTGTGTCAGCTAACATTTCAACAGACAAGGCATAATCTGAAGAAGATCCACAAAAACACAGACTGAAACCAAAGCTCAAATCTTGCCAGAGGTTCCCAATACTAACGCATAGAGTTGACAGCTTTTTCCAATGAGGAAGCCAGTGCTAACTGGTGTCCTTATACATGCTAGAGTTTTAGTAGAAATGCAAACTTTAGAAGAAGCAGGCTACTGCACAAAACAATAGTGATGAAAGAGAAGCAAACTCAAAACTGACAAATCACTATCAAGCTTTCAAACTACAGAAGCAGTTAAAATTCCTAAACACAAGGTGTCAATAAAGCAACTAAAAGATCAAAGGACACTTTTCAGATTTTTGCTTTCCTTTCTTCACTATGTAAGTAAAAAACTACACACAACTAGCTATGCCTCAGAACTCTGAACAACTATTTCCTTCTAATGCCTTTGATAAAAACTTATTATGAAATACATCACAACGTGCTAGATCCACTCTGGGCATCATTAGTCATTCTTTATAATGTACGGTCCAGTTTACCCTGATCCAGTGGTTGATTCTAGAACAGAAGCATTAAATGCATGCATTCATGTATATTGTGTTTATCAACTGCATCCCAGGAATATGAAGAAAGCTGTAACATCCTACATCAATGTAAAATACATTACATTAAATCTGGAGTTATTTTACTGAACTTGAGAATAATAGTCACATTTTGCTAGAGTGAGAAAAAGGTTTTATAATGTATTTTTTGCTTGACATTGTGAGGTACTTTTGTTACAACATGCAGTAGCTTTCTATGAGTGCATACAGTCCTTGGCAGTATGTACTTTCAAATTATATTAATACTTTTTAGCAACAATCATATAATGTTTTCAAATAATACTGTAGCAGAATTGTTTCTATATTTCTGATGAAAATTATTTCAAATGAACCCTGATTTTACTATTTTTTAAGACTACGTAGCCTCTAGGATTATTAAAACATAAGTTACCTAGGGAAGCAAGACAGTCACACTGTCAGACAGATCTGATGGCAAATATTAACAGAAGCACAGTTCTGCCCAGTCAATATGTAAGGAGTCTGACACAATTTTATTAAGCCTTTCAATATATACACAGAATTAGAAAGATGGTTCCTGATGATGTAATCATCAAAATTTCTGTACTTCAATTTTCTTTATTAATTGGTAGTTCCCTGTTATCTGTCTCCTACTCTTTCTTCTCTATACAAACTTCACATCTTCTCTAGGTAATGCTCAACCTATACCTATGATCTGTCTCCAGTTTCATATAGACTGCCTATAGACAGATTTATATATTTTTTAAAGTAATTTGAGTACATTATAAGGTATACCTTAAAAATAAACAAGGAAAATTTTGTGGAAAGCAAGCAAAGCAGAAAACAGTGTTGGGGGGAAACCCATGTACATGTATACTATGAAGTATTTATCCACTGTTCACCTAAATTATGCTGTAGAATTTGGACTGACATATAGGTCCAATTCCTTTGGAAAAATGAGACTGGTAGATGCAAATAATATTTAGTAGTACAGAGATGGGCAACTTTATATCTCCCATTTCAATCCTAGCTTGGCGATTAAATGTAAGAACAACTCCTCTGTGTCAGGACCTCTCTCTCAATATTCCATAGTCTGTTATATTTAAACCCCAGACACCAAGCTGAAATCTACTTCAGTACTCACTAGTTATATTTTTCTATCCCAACACCACTTTTTTCACAACAGTTTGATTAATTCTGTGACACTTGTTCAAAAAAAAAAAAAAAAACAACCAAAAAACCCCAAAAAACCCCACAAACATTCAATCATACATTTCTTTGGGTTCCATTGTTTTAAGAAACATGTCAAAGTTTTTTAATATTTTTGCAGGCAAAAGAAGGAAAAAAAAGCACATTCTATTTGCCTTAAATTGATGTGAGCTCTATTTTTACTGAGGCCAAACCAACATACTTGAGAAATAGTTTCCTAATCCTAAAAAAAGTTCTGGTTCTGGCAGATAAGCTATGGTATAGTGATTGCTAGGGACCTGTGACAAAAGAATGCTAGAAGACATCTGAAGAAATCTAGCTATAATCTAGGTCTAGCAACTACCATACAAAACTTTTACTACTTATTTCATTTTTATTACTTCGTTTGATTAAAATATTTTTAAGAGCACATAGAAAGTTTTTCCACTGAAGTAAAAAGCAATCCCAGCCAAGAAAGGACTTGCCCATTAGTCACACTATCTCCACAAAGACAGCAGTCTTATTAAATTACAAGTGTTTGAACAAGGTCAAGCACTCAGGGTTTAATTCAAAGTTTTTCCAGGTATAATGCTGTCAGGTCAAGTTAAACAAGCCAACAGAGGCTCTGAGCTTGATTAAATATTAAAACGGAATCTTTCACATCTGTTTTTACCCAAGGATGAAATTACTGTACATCACTTCAACCAGCTCATTAATACACTAAACACGTACCTTGCCTGAAAAGGTTGCTGGAATATCAATGCTTTGAGAGACTCTGCAGTGAAATCTACACAATTCAGCTAGAAGTGAGGTCATTGCACACTTTAGCAGGATGTCAATATTTCTTTATAAACATGAGACGTAATCAGTTAGACATAGATGCATTTTAAATTAAAAGATGGGAGCCTCCAGTGAAGCTAAATCAGTTGCCTTTGATCTGAACCTTTTAATCACTCATCTCATTTTCTTTGATAGATAAATTGATAACAGACATAGAACAGGAAGTTTGATCCAACTGTAATTGGTTTTCAAACTGGAGGGCTGCCATGTCCAACTAGAAATCTGCTTTTTAAAAAAATTTGCATAGCATAGTTATTAATTGAAACATAAAAAAGTCTACTGGGATTATCTATTTCAACACCTATCATTTCCAATACTTTGATGCCATATTAGGGAAGAGAAGAAGAGAATGCATTTGAGGATACAACTTCTTTGACAACGATACCATATTAACTACTCCACATGGCATCTGCTGCCCTTTAAATAAAATAATAATAATAAAAAAATATATTCCTTCAGCATTATCTCTGCATGAGACAGAAGAAATTAGTTGAATCATGCTTCCTGGCTGCAATCCATAAAGTGAACAGAAACAAATAAAAGTTACCTATTTAGAGCAACACAAGTGTTCTGTGTCTAAATTATGCTTATCCCAGGTAGTGGTCTGTAAATTCATATACACTGAAATTTAACCTAAACATCTTATCACTTGTAGCATCAAATAAACATTTAGTGAATCTACCACAAAATATCTTAACTTATTATACAGTTTAAACAGCACTTTCTTAGGGCAGTGAAGGGGGGAAAATACTTCTTGAATATAGTTGTTCTTACATAATCGAAAGGAAAAACCCACTAAGAACACTTCTGAATGCCCTAGCATCTATTCCCAGAATCAGAACTATACATTTTAAGCACTCCTAGTTAATAAGGCATGAGACAATTTGCTGAAGACAAAACAAAACAGCAATCTGACACAGTTTTCTACCATCCACTAATTCATACTTAAATAATAGAATCAAATAAGACCAAACTATGCTTAATGTACTTCTTGGTTGTTGACACAAAAACCTACTGGGAATTAGACACTTGAGGAAATTAATCAGTATAACACTCTGGCTCAATGCACAACTATATTGAAATAATTTGGTCTTCAATTCTCTTTATCTGTAGTTGGGTCTAAAGCAGTACATTTGATAGAAGCAGGTCTCATTAAAGCAGATCAAGTTCGAACCACCTTTCATTAAGCTTGCTGCATTTGAACAAAGTTGAAAAAATATTTATTTCCTTTAAAACAATTGTGCATAATCCAAACAAACCAAGATCATTAATACATAATACAATAGAGGCATTTAGATTTGATCTGAGCAAAACCTAACACACATCATCTATTTCCTTTCAATACATTTTCTTGATACACTTTCTTACCAACTACAGAAACTCATATTGCCAAGTAGCAGAAGAGCACCAAAATAAAGTGTCTAGAAAACTGAGCTATTATGACAACCTCCCAGCTTCCTGTTTTAAGAACTGTGTTAGAAGAATTAAAAACAAATGTGGTGTAGCATTGTGGCTCTCAGACTTATTTACCTTGGAAATCAACAGCAGTAACAGGTGGCTTAAGCAAACCCAGTTTGGAAGACATCACATCCATGGGCTAGGAAAACTTGCTCAGAGTCACTTGACTGTGCAGAAGTGACAGATTTATTTAGAAAAACTGTAAAAGCTCTGCAAAAAGGTGGCAGCAGTTACAGATTCACCATATGTAGCTGCCAGCTACAGCTCAGCAGTCTGGACATGTCTCCAGTTTGAAGTCCTTACCCCGATCTCTTCCAGGACAGGTCACAACGGTCACCAAACATAAGCCCTGATGCCTGCATAATGCAGAATGAATACCTCTGGCAAAACAAAGAAAGTTACATTAACAGTGTACTTAAAGGTGCATGCAATAACTCAAGAGCATAATGTTAATCGCTTCCACACACATTTACATTTCTACTCTGTTCCAGTTTAAGAGATGAGACAGGTAGTACACTTATGCAAATGGACTGCCTGCTCTCAGGTAGGCACTCATGCAAAATCCTAGATAGTATGAGTAAACTGATATACCCAGTTAAGATTTTATTTTCTCAAAGCATACACACATCATCTACTTCAGAGAGGACAAATCTTTTAGGTTGTTTTAAGAAATTGAGAGGTTTTGTCACGGTTTACAATTTAAGTTCTATTCCCAAGACAATATTGTATCCTGTCCCACCTCCCTGCTGTCGCTATGCATAGTTTATGCCTCCACATCCTCTCCTTCGGAAACAGAAAAATGCACCATGTTTCAGGCCCTACCATGAGATACAGTACAATACTTACACCACAACTGAGTTGTAAATAACCGTCACGTTAGACTGGGCTGGGGAAGAAGAGGGGGATAATGTTGCATGAAATACAACAAAATTCTTAGCAATTAAAAAACATTCCCCCTCACCCTGAGCCGTTATGAAAAGGTTTTCCTAATCTTTAAAATAAAGAACTGCTATAATCCAAAGCTTTTTAGTCATGCTACTTTCAAACCAATCCCAGTTATTACTACACGCAGACAATGAAACTACTCTGCATGAGAAAACACAGTGCAAGATACAGGATTCCAGAAGCAACTGAGAGAGGTGCTAGAAAACATGCCAGTGGACAGAATCTCCTCCAAAGTACATCCTGATTCTTACAGCTTTATAGCATGGCTTGCATTAGAAGTAGTCTGAAAAGCAGCCTACAAAATCACAAACTGCTTCTTTCCAGCCTGAAGGCTGAGAAACCACCTTTCAGCCTTACTCCCCCCTCCTCTTGCAGTGCTAACTACAATTAAAAAAGTCATCGGCTCCTCCATGCCATTTGCGTATCAGCAGCACAGCACTACCTATGGGGAATGTAGAGTTCTGATTCTTACGAACATGGCACGCAAAAGACATGTAACAAAGACCGGTTGTCAGCAAGCCAGGACAGTAAGAGTGTTCTGGCAGAAGTCTAAGTTGGAAATTTGAGATCCTTAAGATGGATCAGAAAACAAAGGAACCAGCTCTGTGAGAAATTTTTTTTTTGTTTTCGAGGCTTAATTTTCCAAAAGCGAAAATTCAGTAAATACGAAGCTGTATTGCAAAAAATAAACTTGAAGTTAATGAAAAACAACTGTTGCTAAGATGATGACCTGAGCTGGTTATGGATAATCTCTACATGTTAGCTGAAAATTTCAGTGAAGCTCCACAGGTAGGCAACAAGACACTGACAACTCAAGTTCTCAGAGAGCATGCAAGTTAATTCTCTATCACTTTAACCAGCAGAATACTTAAGGCATTCCAGTTAAATATTAAACTTCACAAATTATTAATACTAGACCCAAAGAAAGAGGGAAGAAATAAGTTTGTCTTCCTTGTAACTTTTAATTCTCCCTAATGCTTAGTATGTTACACTTTCATGGCACTGAGTTCTGAACTGGGATTCAGGTGCCTAGATATCCTTACCCAGCTTCAAAAACAGACATAATTAAGTTATTTCAGTGATGTTCAGGTGACTACTGCTTATCCCATAAATGAGCACTAAGGAAGTATGATAGTGCAAAGACCATTCCTTAACTTCTTATGACAAAAAGAAGAATCCATAATCACCTGAATGGCTGTTCTACTGAGTTTTGTCCCACCCCTCATGACCTTCCCATAAAATTATCTCACAGGTGAGGAACACACTAACACTACAAGTTCCAGGACATTTTTGTTAGTGGTTTCAGAAGGCCAAGCATGTCTAATAAAAGCTTGGTTTATTATAAAAGTGATCCATGGTGCTATGTCATTTGTTACAGCAACCCTGCATCTTTTGGCCCAAGTAAGTGCAGCTGGCTGCAGCTATCACCAAGTACTTAACAAACTTGAAAAGACAAATGAAAAAAACATCAACACTGCCGAACGGCTGCCAGTACTTGGAAAAATCAAGCTGCTCTACACGATAAATGTCACCATTACAAAGTGAACAGTACACAGAGTATTTTCTTCTTTCACCTTTCTTTCATCTCCTGTAGTCTTCTGGTTTTCCCTTCCATCTTGACTAAATCTTGCACCCTGGTTTTCTATTTTCAATATAAAAATCTGTCAGCCTTCTCAAGACAACAAGGTTGGTAAACCACTGCGTGAGGGTGGTGCAAGTAGAACATTTATATATACATATAGATTTGTGTATGAATATAAGAGATGTGTAACAATAGAGAACCCCAAGGCATACATAAAACACTTCTCAGAAAAAAACAAAACACAACAACAACAAACAAAAAAACCCAACAAAACAAGCACATTCTCTTCCCTGGAAGCTGTTTAAAACAGCTATTTGCATCAATTCCTGAATTGCTACTGCTAAGCTGCATTAGAATGTAAAATCACACTCCTACAGTTTTCTCCTCTTGAGATTTACTGTTAAATTATAAGAAAAATACTTCCTGGTTAAATTGGACAGATAATGCAATACAGCTTTTATCAAACTGATAAATACATTATAATATACAAGCCTCTGGCCCTAAGAGACTTCCTTCTTCAGGTGCTGGCAGTTTATAAATTAGCTCATTTGAAAAAGCTTCATAATTACTACTTAGTTTATCATTAAAACCTTGTATTCACTGTATGATGTCACAGACTAATGAGTTTGGCTGTCTTTTACACACTCCATTTTCTGGCATCTCAGTACAGTCAATTCCATTATTTCCTATATAATTGACCAACTTTGACAGCTGCAATTCTTCTCTTGTAAAAACAGAACACACTGCACAAGACAGATCCATGGTTATCATTCTCAAAATAATTTCACATAATGTACAGTTAAAGTTTGACAGGGCTTAAGATGCTTTGCCCTGCAGCCAGTAAAAGTTTGATTTAAAAAGCACTGTACAGTAATTAGATTTAAACCACAAAATTACTTTAAGTACCACATTCATTGACTGGTAGAGCTTTTACTGCAATAGATTAGACTCATTACTTAGAGACTGAAAAGCAGCTCAAGATTCATTTACCTCCAGCACTAGAAATTAATACATTTACAGCAGTGAATGAGATATGCAGATAGAAGCTCTGCAGGTCATAGAATCATCAAGGTTAGAAAAGACCTCCAAGATCATCCAGTCCAACTGTCTGCCCTACACGCCTGTGATCACTAAACCATCTCCCAAAATACCATGTCCACCCATTTTTTTTTTTAACAACTCCAGGGACAGTGCCTCCACCACCTCCCTAGGCAGCCTGTTCCAATGCCTCACCACTCTTTCTGTGAAGAAATTTTTCCTAATATCTAATCCGAACATTCTTTGGCACAACTTGGCCCTACTTCTTCTTATCCTATGACTAGCTGCTAGAGAGTAGAGGCCAACACCCTCCTCACCTACTTTCAGGTAGTTGTAGAGAGCAACGTTGCCAGATAACCTCCTGAACAGAGAGTAGGAAGTGTTCTAGCTGACTCAAATCTCAATTGGTGACCAACATGCTAAGTCTTCATAAATCCTTCTGGGAAAACCTGGAATGCACGTTCTTAAAATTTCTTCTACCTGAACAGCTTGAAGTGGCAACCCCCTATAGCATAGACACAGAAGACAGTATTTAATTTCAAACAGCCATGAGAAATGCTACGATGTTTTCATCTACTTCTACAAAATTGTTAGCTCCAAGAACAAATTCTAAGAAAACACCTCTATCTTGTTTAGCATAAAAATTTTTAAAGTCTGAAACCCAAGAAGCCCTTTCTTATTGTCCCTCAATAGATGTCATGAATGGTCTTCAAAGGAGAAAGCAGTAGCAGAAAAGAAAAACAGGATTCAACAGCCTGCAACTATACTGTATGGTACCCTTTATCCCTACAAAGCAAAAAGCAATGCAAAAATCCTATTTTTCAAAATCTGTTTGCAAACTGCCATGCATATGCACAGAAGACAGCTTTCATAGAAAGGTAGTATTTCCCCCCTTCACTTTTACCCCTTATTTTATAGCATGAAAGTAAATAACACTCCTTCTATTGTTTCTTTGCACTTGCTTTGAATTTAAAGGACAACCAACACGTGTTGACTGCATAAAACAGGTTTTTGTTATGGAGTTACAGGATTTTGTTAATACTGTTTTCACATCAAGTGTATTCATAATGACTTGGAACTTCAGTCAACAGTATTTTATTGTGTACTACTACTAACAACAAAATAAATAATAAAGAGCAACAAAGCTACTTCCTGTTAGGATGCAAAAAAACTCTGCCTTTTAGCTGTAGCACTTCTAACGTGTCATTTGTCAGCCCTGACAAACAGCACAGAAAAATATGCTAGCACTCGGGACAAGCTCCTCAAAAGAGAACATATTTTATCAAGGATAACACACTAGCTAAATGTCTCCAGAAGTCTTCACAGGTAGGTGTCCGTCAATACTGATAATAGTTTTAAAGGTGTCTCAAGCACGTGCTGGTCTGGTTGCATTGGCTGAAGCATCATTCAAATCATAGAACGGTTAAGGTTGGAAGGGACCTTAAAGATGATCAGATTCCAACCTCCCTGCTATAAGCAAGAACATCTCCCACTAGACCAGGATGCACAAGGCCTCATCCAACCCGGCCTTAAACACCTCCAGGGATATATATATATATATAATCCATGGGGAGAGGGAAAAGAGAGAAGGAGGGAAGATTCCATCTCAAAACCTTTATTCAGCACATAAGTTTTGATTTGACACTCCTGTTTTACACCATTAAATATATATCAGGTTTTCACCCCAAGAATGGCGATGTCTTCAATGCACTTTACTAAGTCAGCATAAAAAGAATTTCTTAAAAACCACAGAAATCGATGTTTTGCTATAGTTTTCCCTAAGCAGGTTATTGGCTCTAGATCATGCCACTCTTAGAAAAGCCTGAAAAGTAACAAGACCTCTGCACCAGGAAATAAAGCCAGGCATGCAGCACAAATACCAAACCTGTCTTCTGTGGCAATAAACACAGAGGTGCTGACAGCAAGTTTAAGCTGTATCAAACAGACCTGTGATGGAATTAAAATAGACGCACTAAAAGAAACATTTTTGTAGACTATTGATTGTTTTGTTAATACAAATGAGTTGAAACTGCAAATAAAATATACACAGTACTTTCTTGTATTACTACTTAAAAAACTATCAAAATTGGTATTTTACTTCTATACAGAAGTCAACATATCAACAGACTACATAAAAAATACACACTCATACAGCTCTTTACAAGCAACAGCTGCCGTTTCAGTTTTGAACTGCATTTCTAAGTCATATTTCCGTGTCACTGTTTTGCTTTTATCAAAACACTTACCATTGTATCTCTGCTAATAGCAGCTCCAACTAAGAATGTATTTACCCTCTCCTACCAGCTTTATAGTCGAACAGCCTGTTTTCAATGAAGTAAAGTAATATGGTAATACACAATATTCCATGTAATACTCCTCTTGGTGAACCTCCTTCCAAGAACACTGTTTAAATTTACTATGAAGAAAACAGGGTTGTTTTTTCCAACTGTGGCATTTTGTAATGTTTTATTAAAAAGCCACCCAAAAGCAAGGGCCCTTTCCTACAGGACTTCAAAAGACCCAAGGTGAACAGGACTTCTAGATCATAGAACCAATAAAACTTTCCAACTTGTAACAAGTATGCACAGTGCTTATTTGTGGTATTTTTGGCCACATTATAGCATCACCAAGAAAAAACAGTGTTGTGACCAAGGCTATGCCATGAGCTGTCATTTTTAACTCTAATACTAGAACCTGGTACTTTCAAAGCTGTAAGCAGCATATTTTCATCCTTGTCTCCAATGAGGCCACAGTCCTGCACAACTGAAAGATACCGCTGCATGACCCATTATATTTTGGTCTGGTTTGTCTGAAGAAAGTATTAGTAATCAGTTTACCTTAGTCACACAATATATTCTAAGATAGGTTGCTAAGAGATGCAAGACTTGATTTTCATATGTATTACATTATGCAATAGTTAGGTTGTAAACATCAGGGTAATCACAGAGATACTAAGCAGATCATTTTTTTAAAGCTACTTCTCTATGACTGTATCTCATATTTGTATATTCTATGAACATTATTAACTTTCAAAATGTGAACCAGGTCGCAACATAAACCTGTTAGACACTTAAGACAAGTGGTGAGGAATTCTTGTAAATGTACTGGAGTTAGATGTCAGCCTTTTAAGTAAACTAGAAGGGGAGAAAAAAAAAAACCTATTAAAAAAATTCCACTAGGTAAAACAGAGAGCAATTTCTTCAGCATGAGAAGCTATTTCAAATAATCATTTATGATGGAATATATTCTACCTAAGTGTTAACACCATATTCAGAAATGGAAACCAATTTTTTTATTAGGATACAAATACATTGAGGGTAATCAAATACAAAGCACTTCCTTTTCTTCCCATTATTTCAAAGATGTATTATTTGATTGTGGTATTTTTTAAAGCAGGGAAAACTTTTCAGCTCCCAGGTCTCCTGCAAAGTCATATTTGTAGTATCATGGACCTATCCTACTATTGTTTTATGTAACAAATACAAGTCAGAAATTCATCTATTTTTAAGTTGATTAAGTTCTATACTTGAATAAAAAACCTGATTAAAATTCAGTATTTATAATCCTGACATGAAAATAGACATTCTAATTTAACAATGTAGTCTCAAAAGAAAATGCCTAGCAATACATGTTGAAATTTAATGGAAGGTGGGCAACTATTTACTGGCAGAATCCTAATCAATACATATGATTTAGCTTGGGAGTCAGGAGGAAACCTAAGAACCCATTAAAACATGGTAATTGTTTAAAACCTGAAAATAATTCTTGAAAGTGCAAAGGGTTTAAGTCAGTTACACTTAAGCAAAGCAAGGAAAAGGAACCTAAACTGGATCTCAGAAACACGTTCTCCCATAAGGTGCATTAGACAGTGACCCTTAAACATAGACCTTTAAGCTCTTGGCTCTTATTTTTACCTCTTTAACCCAGAAAAGAGGTGCTGTAATAGAAAACAATTACTTCTCACCTATTTCTAAATCTCACTGAGATGACAATAATGCCTTGAGAAGGCAGATCTCTAGAAGATCCCTTAAGTCCTCAATCATTCTATTTCTGAAGCAACAGAATTATTCTCAAAAACCCTACCATTAAGATACTTACAAAATAGTTATTTCTTGGAAAAAAAATAAATATACAGATATGAATAGCTTAACTCGTTTTTTTTGAAAGTCAGTAAACATTAACAATCCAGAAGGATTGTTTCCTGCAACCCAAATAATTTAAACTTTACCTGGGGAATGCTCCAATTCCTTCCCAGCCTCATTCCAAAGCCGTTCTTGAAACTAAATATTTTATTTTCACCTTTAAAACAGTCTTTAACAAAGACGATCTAACTGAAATCCTAATTCTACTTATTAATTCATTTTCAAAAGGGTAGGGAAGCAAGCTTACCAGCAAGTTTTAACATGAAATGAAACTATGACCTTTATATATACCAACCAATAGGTGAGGTTCACACTCACAAGTGTAAACCAAAATAGATAAAAAGATGTATTTATGAACTCGGTAACAATCAGGCATATCTCATCAATAAACTATGAACCAGTTTTAAGTGATATTTGCCACATGAGCTACTATCAAATCAGACTTCCTACAGAAAACAAAACCAACCAAAAAACCCACACACTGAAACAAAACACAACTCAAAACTAGTAATACGAGTTACTTCCCCTTGCACTGCTTTAAAAAGGCAGAGGGACAGAATTAGGAGGAAGGAAAAAACAATGGCTCTTTGCAATCTCTTTCCTATCTACTTCCAAAGTTTAAAATATCAATGAGCACGTGTAGACAACAAAGTTGAAAACCACAGTTCAGTCAAAATGCTGACAATTATGTCTTATTGGATTGCCCTGATTACTAACACACTGAAGCTAGTACTAGGAAAAAAAAAATAAATCTTAGTAATCCAATGTTTAGTACCTGGAACAGGACTAATTATCCTTTAGCATACTCCTTGTATTCACTAAATCTAGAATTCACAAGTAGAGCAGCTGCTCAGTGTCTGGTCTGCAGAATTCAATGAAGGACAAAAGGTTACCTTAATTCAATGAGATAATCAGCACGTATTTACCCACTATCAAGAGTTTTCCAACCATCTGCAAGGCGGTAAAACTAACTGCCTATAAAACAACTGGTAGCATGCTGACATCTCACATCCCTCATGTCAATGAAAATTCATCTCTTAGCAACAGCTAAAAAGAAGCTCCACTTCCAGAAATATTTTAGATGCATTATGAGCCAACAATTTTTTCATAAGTGATTTTGATTGCTACTCATCTCCAAACAGATGTCTACTCTAATTGGTAAAATCTATTAAATACACACTAAAAATAAAAAAGAAAAAAGTCAAGTTATCATGGTTTAAGAAAGCAGTAACAATGGGTGTCATTACAGCTGTGCACATAAAATACAAAAGTTAACCTTACTTAAAGCTGCTGGCCTAACAATGGTATCAGTAACTGGGAAGTAAAAAAAATGCATGAATTGGGAGAGAAAAAAAATTGCTAATAAGGCTGCTGTCAGAAACAAGAAGTAGGACACAAATCTTCTGAAAACTAAGACAAGCATTTCTGAGAGGAAAGGCAAAATAAGAGATGGAAAGCTAAAACCACTTAAGCTACTAAACACTTTTCTCACCTTCCACACAGTGGTAAGAAAGTTACTTTTGCTCTCTTCTCCAATTAAGAACATTAAGAGATTTATATCTTAACTAACTCTAATTTAAAATACAAAACTTTAAGATACCAAGCTTTAAAAATAATTTTAATTAAAAACTTCTAAGAAAATTTGAAATTAACTTTTTCTCATGAAGCTCACTTGTAACAGCAAAATATGAAGCCAGTTAGACTTCTATCACCAGACAAGAGGTAAGGAAAAGGAAAAAACTTGTCCTCAGCTATATTTGTAGCTCTTATCTAGAAACCAAATCTTTCAGAGTTCTCCTCAAAAACCATCCAAACAAAATATTAAGGAAAAAAGCCAAATAAAATAATGATGTTTCAGTTTAAACATAGCAGATAATGGGCACTTCTGTTTAGAACTACATAGATAAAATTTAATATAGCATGTTCATACAATGAAGCCTGAATATCCAGGTATTTTTTGTTTCTCAGGCAGGATAGAGCTGCCAGCTGTCAAAGTAATTTTCTTAAAGTCAACTCCAGCAGGTTTATTAACCTAAAACTAGATAAAACTGATTTATCTCTAGTCTAACTCTGAAAATTAACAATACCTTTTGCACAGCAGGCTGAAGGTGGCTAATAAACATGTTGAAAATGTTACTTAAGAAGGCAGAAATACCAATGAGAAAGACTGGTACCAAATAAAATTCCAGCCGTTACTATCACTAGTACCTTTTAAGCAACAAAAAACTAAATCTGTCCATCCCAGGCTGAATATTAGCTGCCATTGTCTTCTTAATGCACAGGCAGAACTGAGGTACCATCTTGAGTTCAGAATGGTACATGAAGTTGGAAACAGAGTAGACAGTGGTTTATTATTCTAAATAAAAGACTCCTACCACTCATCTCGTGTTCAGGTCTGACAAGACTTCTGAAACGCTCTACTGAAAAACTAATAACATGCCTGCAGGATGACCACCTAGCTACTCATTAGTTTTTAAACACAGCACACGAATGCATAAAGTGAAAAGAACTGCCCATCATCACATAAATTCCAAGCAGCAAAGCCCAGTAAAGAACTAATGATTTCGATTTCTAGGTCTCAGTTTTCAGTGAATGTAAAGCATAAGGACTAGCTAAAGCAAATAATTTTTAATTATTCTTTTTTAAACAGCTGCAGCATTTCAATTTTTATCCAGAGTAAAATATCTTTGATTTTGACAAGTCAGTAAAGTTAAAGGCATAGATGTACAGAGGAGGAATTATTTGACTACAATGGAAACTGACACCTTTAAAAATGTAGTACTTAAAACAAATGCTAAAGAACATTTAGAACCATTAAAAGACTTAAGTACCAATTATTTCCTTCCACCAGAGTATAGCAGACAAGCACTTCAAGTAATCCGGCAAGAGAAATTATTTAAAATGGTCACAGAAGAACAAGTCACTGGTTTCTAAGACAGCATAAGCTCCAATACTTCCTCATGTAGTTAAACACATGCATATACAGCACAGTAAGAGATCATACTGTATGCACGAAACATGAGCCGTTATCTAACTTAAGAACTTCCCTTGTGAGTGGTTTTCTCTGACCATTTCTTGACTGATTCATCTATAATTTTTAAACCTTCAGAAAATATCCGTAACATCTGAATGAAATCTTGCTTTGCTAAATCAGCAAAATGTGTGCTAAACATGTTTAGTGAAAGCAATTTAGTTTAGATAATTCTCTAACATAAAAGCAGCATTAATATTTGTAAAATAGCATTAGTAAGTTTTCAGTCACATTCACTTTTCCTAACTGGATAAAGAGGGCAAGGAAGAGAGCTGGACAGACAGTTTACGGCAGAGCAAGAACATTCACATCAGAATATACCATGTTTACATATAACTCCCCTTGTAACATCCATGTGTATTTTTATAAACTGGCTGATAACCAAATACTTAGTTGCAGGAGCCAATACACTTTCCTCTTTCTCTATCACTAACATATTCTTGTTAACCTGACTACTACAGCAGGTATACTAGTGTTCAGAGGACAAAGAGAAAAAAAAAAAGTAGGAAATGAGAGCTGAGTATCTTGTGAATTTGGAACAGAAAGGAGGAATACAGAAGCCTTTCAAAGCACATAACTTGTTAACATTGTTAAGCTCTGTTATTATAACGGAGATGTATTTAGTCTTGACAGGTTTTTTAGGATCAAAAACTGCCTTTTTCATCACTTTTCAACAGTATTTTTTATACATCTGCTAACTACCCTTTGTTATTCACTAATCCTAAGCACTTCAAGAATCCCACAGTACTTTCAAATTCAGTTACTCACATTTTTACAGATCAATATAAAGGACAACAGCTCTCCAAACAGCAACAGATAAGGTATCCACACAACATAACAGTGGAACTTAAAGCCTAGCAGTTTTCAGACCCAGCCTCCTGCATCTGGAATTTAAAGGTAAAGTTCAGGAATTTTAAGTCCTTATTTTCCAAATTTCAGGGAGGTTCAAAGAAAGCTAAAAATCACGATGTTCACTAATCTTTAAGTAACACACACGAAAAGCACTTTATTAAATAAACTTTTACCAACAACAGAAAAAATTAACACAACATTAATTCTCTAGCCATGGTTTTCCCCGGTGAAGTCCCCATCCCTCTTAAAACTTCTTTAGCTTATACTTCAGCTATTTGATGCTGCTGTCTGCAAATATTCATTATCATCTTGTATAATGTAATCATACTTTTATTAGCCTGCAGTTAAAAGAAGACAACTTCCAAATCACATTGAAATAGAATGCTCTATGTTTGGAGACACCCCTGGAGTATGTACCCAAACCTATCACTCACAACTAAGACCAGACTCGAATGTTTCCTCAAGTTGCTTAGGACCATGCCTAGGCAGGCTCTGACCACCTCTGAGGATGAAGATTGCACAATCACTCCAACTCCCTGTTCCACATCTCTCCATCCTCACTGTAAAGGATTTTCTACTTTATCTATTTGGAATTTCCCTTGCTGCAACTTTCAGTTACCTCTCATCCTCTTGCCATCTAAGAAACAGTAGTCTTCACTTTCGCTGTAATTAGCCATTCAGGAGGGCTGAAAGAGGTGCTTCAGTACAACAGCCCACACACAAAGACAAAGAACTCTACACATCTAAGATAAAATTATCTTGACCATACCCCTTTTGACTGTAACAAGTTAACACTTGTCACTTAAGAACTATGTGTACTCAATGTCTGAAACATGGGTGCCACTGCCATTTGTCTCTAACTGAGCTAAATTAGCAAACACTGCTAGTTTATATTGCCATGGGTACATGAACATTACATAAAAATTAATTCCTAAAACTACAGTCAGATATTTTCACCATTTTGGAAAAAAAAGAGTTGTGAAATTTAAGCCAAATTCAAAACAACCTGGTGATGAAATTAAATGCTGGAGAGCATATAAAAAGTGTGTAGCAAACTTTTCACAGTTTATGCTAGCCCCTACTTCTTTAAGGATTCTTCCTAGATGAGGAAATATCAGCTCTGCCTCCCAGACAATTTTGTTGAGATTATACACAGCTTTTCTCCTGTGCCAGAGTTCTGCTTGTAATTAGAAACACAAGTCTCAAGCTTACTCCATGTAGTACTGCATTACTAACTAATGGCCTGTTCCCCATAACCACAAGGGAAGAAGATACTCTGCCCCTCTAGAGTCAAGACACTTGAGAAGTTAGTAATAGATGTGAAGGAATTTCTATCTATTACTGCAGAGACAAGACCCAAGAGTTGACAATTTAAAAGTCTGCAGTTTTCACACTCAAAAAACTTCTTCCTTATGCAACATCTTCTGTACAGTGCAACATGAAGTCACAATAATCCACAAAAACCTAGAATTCCATGCAGCAGACCTGGAGTTGACTACGCAGACAACCCTTTAGAAGTCCACACGACTTATATTCTAAGAAGGCTGGCTGAGCCTGCAGATTCAAAACTTTAAGCTCTTCTGCAAGAACCTGGAGAAAGAAAAAAACCCACCATGCAAAAAACCTACATGACACCAGTTACAATTTCCCTTAAAGAGGAGGGATATAAACAGACAAGGAAAAACAACAATAAAAAGCACTAAAGTGATTTTGCAACCAAAGGAAATTGTACTAACGGAAAAGTTAGTCAGACTCTTACCAGGTAAGAACAAAGGACTGCAGTAGATCTGTCAGCTAAGTGGTGTCTGATTTGCTGTGATTCATCCTAAAAATTCTACAGCCACAATCAGAATAGTGTTGTTCAGTACGCAACAGCAACTGCCCTCATTTCATTTCATTGACTTGAAACAAGCCCTCAAAATCATAGGAAATAGCACTCTGTCCTTAATACACAGACAAACATAGTCCTGTGTAACAAGAATAGAGCTGCTAACACAACCATAAACAAATTCAAAGTTGTAAAGACTTTCACACCAACTGAATAATTTATTCTTCAGTGTTAGCTTGAATTTTTTTCAAAACTTAAGTCTTTTGCCATTTCCAACCACCAAACTGGAACATTAGGGTTGATTGGTAGTTTACCTACACCTGGGGATCTTTCTTGACAAAAATAATTGTCTGTCAAAAAACAGCAGACAACCTCAACTGCTAGTTATCAAGGTTTTTCATGACATGTTGTATTTTAAAAAAAGGTTCCTGCAAAACCAAGAAACAACACCAAATTTCAGCTGCCAGAGGAAAAAAACACCCAAGAGTCAAGACCATCACTAGGATTGAACACAGAAGAGGAAAGAAACTTAAGACAGGTAAGAATACAGCACTGACTAAATATAGAAGCAAGGTACTTCTCCTTGGATGTAAGTCACTTCTGCTATTCCTAGATTTTATATATCCATACACTGAGTGGTTAAAGAGAAAAGCCTGGGAAGAAAAATGCAAGGAGGAAAACCTCTTAACTCTAGTTTAGGAATCAAATGTCAGTCATAGGTAAGACATAAGAGCTCAGAGAAAATAGGACAGATGAATAAACAACTGCAAGAACTACACAGGATTTCTTTAACTTATTGCTGTCACTTTCAATAAAGAACTCATTACAGTACATCACACCAATTAATTATTAAGAGAAACTACCAAGAGAATAAAATTTTAGCAGGCCTTACAATTAAATGGTTTCGAAGTAAAATGTTAGAATCACTCTTTGCAGTAAATAGAATCAGGAGAACATAATGCAGAACTATATAGGAACTATGTTCCTAAATACACAGCTTGGAAAAAAATGATTAGTGGGGTCTTCCCTGATAGTTCTATAGGAAAACCCAAACAGAAGATCTGTCTGTATAAAGTGACAACATCAGAAACTGGAACCCAGTTTCCCCTCCTGCCCCACCTTATGAACCAATCTATAATTTAGGCAATGGCAATTTTACATTTCTCTCCCACCATACAATTCAGGAAAACTTGTACAAGGATGTTTGATCCAATGTGCTGAATTTTATAACACAAAAAAAACCCACAAGCCTGATGTATCTTTCTACAGTCAGACAAGCTACTTATCAATGACAAGACTTTTCCACTTCGGTTTAAAAGCTCAAAAGATGAGGTAAGTAATTATTCAATTTCTGATAAGCTGCAATATCTCAATTGTGAATATGATCCATTCTTAAGTATTCACTTGGCTATGCACTGAGTTGGTACTTAAGCATTTCAGGAGCTACAGGGACAGCAGAGAAACAAGAGAGCAGTGGCACCTAACAGTCAACACACAACTTCAAGAACAAGGGCTACAAGCACTGAGATGTAGGCCACCCTTAGCAAGAAATACAGCTATCTTGTGAATTGAGACAGAAAGAGGCATGTGAGAGCGTATGTCGAGTAACACCGAAATTCTTCAGTCTTTTGCCACCACAAAGATGTTACAAGGGGAGAAACAGGCTGTCTCTGAACAATAGTATTTTATGGATTGACCACGTTCAAGCCTAGATTCATTTTCCTTTTTTCATACCCCTGTCTTCTGTTTTCTCAACCACAGAAGTGCAGACACTCTCATAGAGACTTACCTATCACTGCATTTTGGTGCTCAGACTCATTCTCAGGAGCACAGAACCCACATAAAGCCAGCTCCAAAGTTAAGCATTATGAACATACCCTTATGTGTAAATCTGTAAGATACATTATGTAGCACTTCCATTCTGCCCAACTTTTTCATTTCTAATCAGTGGAAAGTCTAGTGGCCAGAAGGAACAAGGCAGAGCAAGCAAGGATATCTCAGCCAACAGTCTCTTATTGCCTGCCCACAGGAAGGCAGGAAGCTGCAAAACTGAGCAGGGAGGAGCCTGGATACCAAAAACGCAATTTTCTATAGATTGGCCTTTTGCCTGAAAGAAGGAGGAACAACCAGTGTCTACACTGGCACAAGCTACGTATCAGAAAGCTGAAATTCAACCCATGCCAAGTTAAACTTTGAAAAGCTAAATTAACGTAGGCTGGTGAGAACAAAAATTAGGTAAGAGTTCAGAGCATGAAAAATTATTAAAACAAGTTTTTCTTGCATGAAAATCAGCTTAGAAGGACAAACTGAAAGTGAAAGGAAAAGCTTAATAAAAATTTTCCTGCCAAGAATCAGATGGAAACAATTATTAAAACAGTTGCTAAGCTGTTCGAGAAAGCCTTCAAGAGAACCATGAAAATGCAGTACAGATCAAGTCATCTCCATATGCATTGCATCTATCAAAGTATACTCTAAGTAATAATTATTCTAAAAATAGCAAAAATGTAACCACTGAGATGTACTATGCATTCGCACAGTCCTCCAAAAAAATGTTACAACAGCCATCGCCTCTTCACTTTTTAAGGTTGTATTTATTTACTTACTTTAAAACATAAACCTATTTCAAGACTGATCATAACTTTCAAATACCACTTTACTGCTGCATTTCCAGAAGTGTATTTTACTGCATTAAAGGCTTATGAAAGAGCTAAGTATCACTCAACATGTTCAGGTTAATTTTCCTCTCTGCTCATACCCTTTCCTATTATGTTTACCAATTATTTTACAATTCATTTTCTGATTAACATACTCATCCAGCCCTTTGCCAGCGATGTTGGGTGAGAGAAGGTGTGATGCACGAGAAAGAAGATACCTAAGATACTCTGAACATAAGGAAAAACATGTAAGAGCAGCTAGTTTTAACAATTCAGCTATGCACTGCAACAGTGAAGCACACAAGATAGATCTACTGACTGAGAAAAAAATTCTCTTCCTTTTCTGTCTTCTGGGGGAGGGTGTTGTTATTTGCAGGAAATAAAAATAAACAAACATCACATGACTTCATCCCAAAGGACACTGTTCTCAGTTTTCCTTCATTGTCAAGACAGCCCCACCTCTGGCTGGAGGCTGTTCAGGTCCTTTAACATACCGATGTAGCACTTCAAAACAAGCATCTTTTCAAGTGCTTTGATACAAGTTAGATGTCCACATCAAACAAAAGTCTACCTTAATAAAACCAGCAGAATAATAACTGATGTCCTCTTGAAATGCAATTAATACTACGCATGACACATTCTATGACGTACAGCCTAGACACCATACAGCTGATGAGGCCTACTGACCTTCCAATGGAAGGTGTCCTTCCTATGTGCCTTATGCTTGCATCTCTTCACAGAGAAATTAAAAAGCAACTCTTCACACACACACACACACTAGGGAATGGAAAGGGGTAGAAAAAGAGAAGATTCAAACATCGGTGCTGCATACTTCCTCTTCTCATAACTCTCAGTTGACACACCTTTGCCCATTTTCAGAAGAGTCACAATTACACTTGAAGGAAATGGAACATTTTTATACAAATGCTTCATTCCAGGCTTACGGATAACAGGCAGAAAAGGTACTAGAAGTTATATTGCTGTAACAAACCGCAGCTATTTCTACATCTAAGGAAACAAGGGGACTATATCTAGTTGCATTGGATCACCCAGTTAATATAAAGGCAAGAAAAGCAGCTCCATATCACCACAACCAAAAGAAAAATTTAGCACTTCCAGCTCCCTCTTCCACGTAAGTATTTCATCAAATGCAAACCACCCCACAACTGCATAACACAGCTCAAGGTTCCAGGTCTGCAAAACTAACTTCAGTGGTACTACATGGCAATAGTATCTCAATCCTCAGTGCTCTAGACACTCTGATGCTTTTAGGGGAGAATAGTGGAAGATGGAGAAGGAAAAAACAAACCCACACGAAAACAAAAACTACAGAAAAAAACCACACAGGCAGTACTATATCTTCTGATCATCATCTACTTACTCAAAAAGAAAGCTTCAGAGGCTGCATTTAGTACTGTAAGTGTGAAAGTTGGGATTGACAGAGAAAGTTCTGATGCACTAAATCTTTTAACTGTCTCAACCTGATGAGATGTTAATTTTGCATTAAAAAAGCCAGTATTACTTAAGCTTCTGCAGTCATTTAAATATGTCTGCACATCCTCCTTCCTCCTCCTCGAGGAAAGTCAACAGAAGAGATACTCAAACTTTACCTCTAGTTTTTAAGAAAAAAGAAGCCCAAATAAACAAAGAGCAAGTCAAACAAAAAAGCAGCTCTTACTTGTTCTTGCTACATAAACAGCCAAAGAAACTTTAAAATACAGGAGCTTCTTCAAAGACTAGCCGTTCCTGAGAGATGCCAGTTGGCTACATTCTACATGTTCCATACTGCCACTTAAATAGTTCCAAAAAAACAGCCTAACAGTTATCCCACAGTGTTGTTCTACTAATTCATGAACTACAATTTCAAATGAACATGTAGTCACATCCCAATAACAGAGACACCTATTTACAGTTACTCTCATAACTGACCTTTAAGTGTCTTTAGCCATATATCTTGAAGACCAGCCATAATCTGATATTTAAACCAAGTCTCTATATTTGCCCAGAAACCTGTGCCGTAACTACTACAACTAAGCAATGCACTAGACTGATATGCAACTACTGATTTGCCAACCTCACAGCAAAACTATTTTTGTCAGGAAAAAGTGTATGCCGAACAGTTTTTAAACACATAAGTCACACTGCTAATTTTGAGACACCCAAATGAAAGTTTATTTCTTGCCAAAACACTTACTAGAGAACAGATTTGTTTGGCTAACTTCTAAAAGACAGATTTATTCTTATACCAATATTTTACCATAGCAGTAACAGCTTTTGCAGCATCATGACCCAACCAATGTCCCTTGCAATGAATGCCAGTCCCAGTAGGTAGCCTAACAAGGGAGATTTTATTTCCACAAAAATCAGGTGAAGCATCAGACCACTAAATTATTTAGGTAGCTTATTACACCAGCCTTCAAATTTTTCATGCCACTAGAGTATAAGAAATACAGAAAAATCACTCAGTACTTAAACAACAGACAGCTTTATTGCTACAAGTCATCACATCTTTATAATGTATGGCTACAGCAGTAATTGCACAGTAAGCAACACTTCCAAATTTCCATTCTTACTCAGTGTAAAGCTCCATGCACCCTTCAAATATCAGAAAAATCCAATTTGACAGAAATAGATAGATATCCACAAGTAATAATACTTAACATATATTTAGAAAAGCTCACAAAAATCCACCTACAGATAACATCTGTAGCATCACCACCGACAGTTCCACAAACTTCAGGACTTGACCAAGTATTTATAACACAAGCACTTTCTACTCTCCATCCTTCAAACTCTCAAACAAGGGAAGGGCCTTACAGTCATTTGAAAAAAGAAGGCAAGTGAAAACCATCACAAAGTTTCTAGAGACACTAATGGCACCTCTACAACGGCAAAGTTGTCTGGGTTATTTCATGACAAGAACTGTTGAAATATACCACTGAGAAGTGAAAACAACCTAACCAAACAAAAAAACCCAACCCAACAACTTACAAATACTCCAAGTAAGCCAATTAAAGTACAAGTAGCTTTTTCCCCCAAATACACTGAACATTCAAAACACACTTCACTATACTAAGTGAAGAATGATCAAAGAGTGCCTACATACGTATCTTTGACACTGTACTTTCATAAATAAAACACTAATTGACACTCAGTTCTCCCTCAAGGATTAAACCCTGTGCATAATTAACCTGAAAACAAAGCCCAAGTAATGGCAAAAATAAACTCAAAAGTCCACCAAAATAGGATTCTGCAGTTTAACTCAATTTGTCACTTCAACACCTTCACTTATACTTCTAGCATATTTACATTAACTCCAGTTCCTACTAACTGTAATTTTAGAGGTATCTACAAATATCTTAAAAAATAATAATTCTAACATTCTTAAATACCAGGAGTTCTACTGGTAGTATTTCTGGTGGCATTCAAACCACAAGAAAATGAGTACACCCAGGAGTAATATCAAAGTAAAAGGCCACAATCAAATCTCATTGCAGATTTCAGCAACACCAGTCTGCAAGGAAAGACAGAACAATATCACACCCGGAAGTGAGCATACAGCTGTACTCTTCCCTGCTGCTGTTTATCTACTGAAAATTCCAAGAGCAAATTATCCAATGCAGAACGCAGGACATAAGAAGCTAAGTGAACTTCTTTTACTAGAACTGATTCTCCATGGGTTTTTTTACATGCATTTTCACTTTATATACATTTAAACAGGTAAACAAAGACCAAGATAATAATTTTTTTAATTAGGTTAACAAACAAAGAACAATTTTTGCATTACTACCTTTACTCATTTTTCACACTTACCTGGTCTTTTTCATGGGGTAGAAGGCTGACAGGTGGAAGAGAAGTTGGAAAAGTGCTGGTGTATTTTGGTGCTCCTTTGCTTTCCAAACTGCCATAATTCACTCTATACTGAGGTCCATCCTTCAGTAATCTCCCATTGTTCACAGCACGTTTAGCCCCCAGACGCAACCTCTGCTGAAAAGCAGGATTGTTGAAAATATTTGCTAGGTCATTTTGACTTCTCAAATACTTCTCTATATTTTTCAGGGAGGAACCATTTGGTTCTTGAAGCCCTTCAATTGCTCTTCTCAAGAGTTTATTCCAATCCACATTACGAAGCTCATTACAAGCTCCTCTAGATCCCTTAACAGATTTAGGAATAGTGCCAGGTTTAACAGATGAGAAGCGTCCAGGATTATCTGGGTCCTTGTAGGATGCAAGGCCTTTGTTGGTAACTTTAAGAATAGAACCATCTTGAACACTAAGCTCCAACTGTTCTGAAACAGTCTTCTTATCCAATCCATGGGAAGCACAAACAGCATGACATATTCTTTCTTCAGAAGGCCTTTGCTTTTGCTTTTTAACTTTTTGTATAGCTTCAAGAATCCACTCCGTATAAAGAGGGTTGGCAAGTTTTACCATGGTTGACCACTAATTGTTTCCAGCCAAGGGTTACCCATAGAGGTTCCTCCTTATCCTTTTAGCAGACCTTTCCGAGGTTGTTCACACCTCAAGCACAAATCAAAGGATTCCACACACTGCTTAGATGCATCTCTACAATATCCATCCTGAGGAGTCTGAAAAAGCAGGGAAATATCTGCTGCCTGAAATTTCCAATTACTTCAAGGAAAGGTAGAAAGGATTGATTGGTGATGACACTGGAACATCCTTACAAGAAAGTTGGTTGCAACCTTTAAAAGAAGAAAGAGGCAAGTAGAGAATACAGTTAATGCTGAAGTAGTAAAAAGAAAAATAACACCCTCAGACATGCAATCATACTGTAGATGCTGCAGCATACAAAAATCTTACGAGATTATATGAAACATTCACCAATTCCCACCCCAAAGCAAACAAGCCATCATAAACTCCTTCCACTTCTTGTAATATTCAGTGGATTTCGTTTTCCTAAATCCCATCACCCCAACATTTAACCTGCTACCAACTTGTTAGACAATTTCAATTCAGCCAGAGATCTGAAAATATTCTGTAAAACAAGCTGCCTACAAATAATTTCTAGACTGACAGGTATAATAAAATTGCTATCTGCATGGATAACACATTCACTAAACAAAACAAACAAACAAAAAAATAATCCTCAAGCAATGAAAGTCAAATTATTAACCACTACCATTTCTTACAGTATACTGTCACTGACATGTTGATTGCACAACTCAGAAAAATCAAAAGCAAAATATTAGAACTGAGTTACTAGTATTTGATCCTTCATTAATACCCTACAACAAAGAGAAGAATCACAAAGGCACTTGTAAGTTGTGCAGTAAAAAGGCACATATTTTTAATACAAACTCTCAGGAATAGAAATTAAAATGAAGTAACAGAAGGCATTTTCACATAAATAATTGTCAGTATTAAAATATCTAATGAAGTCACATTGGCAAAATATGTTTCAGTGACTTACAGTTTAAGAAACAATTTTCTTCTTATGGAATATATGACTCTAATAGAAAACTCAGTGGTAAAAAAAACTTAAGAAACCTGAAAGAACATTTGGAGTTTATTCATTCTGCAGAACAATATATATAGAAAAGCAACACAAATTAAACTAAGACAGTAGTAACCTAATAAATAAACACATCTATTTGAGGCATTATTTTTTCCTGCCATTAAATGTGAGGCAGAATTTCTGAAGTTGATTTGTATAACTTGTATAATTACTTCCAAACAAGGGAAAGAAAATAAAACACAGAAGCGGCAAATCTTCATTCTCAATAAATGGATTGTCTTGTAAAGTAGATTAAAAGAGCTTCACAACAAAATCTAAAACTGACTTAACCTGAATCTACATTTGTAAAGCTGTATCAAGTAACCTATAACTAACAATATCATCTATGATTACACGAGTCTTGGACCTTATTTTTATTCATTTACTCAAGTCATCTTGCAGTTCAATCATGTTTGAAACTTGAGTAAAATATAAATAGGAAAAAAGCTGAGTTGGTGCAGTAATTAAATTATTTTCAACTTGTTAGAAATATTCCTCTACAACTAGGAAGAGTACAAGCACAACAAACACTTTTGGTCCCATGCCTTCTCTGCCCTCTACCTTCTCAAAAATCTCTTTAAATATAAATTCATATATATAACTCATGCAAGTTATATTTGAAAAAAGTTCCATGTATGTCAAGTATTTGTATTAAAACAATAACTTGTTCTGTAAGCAGACAATTTAATTTAAATTAGCTA
>NW_009953758.1:2325131-2328916 GCF_000747805.2 Chaetura pelagica
CAAAATAAGACTGTAGCTGCAAAATGTAGACAAATACATGGAAGAAAAAAGCTTCCTACAAATTATCTTACTACTCTGACACTGAAAATACAATAATAAAACAAAGCAAAACGCTATATATAGTACAGGCTCACTCACATCAAGATTATTGTACATGGCCAGTCTCTAGATTTGGAAGTTCTCTGTAGCTAAATATAAAGCCCTAGATTCCTAGAAAGCTAGTTTTAAGTCTAGAAGTGATTTAGTTAGGCTCTTCTATTATGAGCCTTCATTAAGACAGTCAATACTTAATTAAATGTTGAACACTGCATTTGCTGAGTCAGACATACTTGCTTCATTTTTAAACCAACTGCAGTACTGTAATATTAAATTTTATACAGGAAACCACATCACTTCCAATAAATTCCGAACACATAGTGCAGGGTCTGTTCCAAGCACCTGGCTACCGGTGAACATCTCAGTATAAATGCTGTAACTTGTGGGTTACAGGAATTTTTATTGGCCAATGACTGTGGCAAAAGGTGAGCATAAACCTTTATCCTCATGTAAAGTCTGCTGCTTGGTACAGGAATTTCACAGCATTATACATTCAGAACTACGTTTTTACTTATTTACTTAAAACTACGTGTGTAATACAACCTCCTGCATGCTAGTGCCTACTAAATCAACACTAGTTGAGTGTATCAGCAGGAGCTTAGTTTCCAACACACAGGGCAGGATATTTCAAAAGGACAATCAAGACATCTTAAATTCACAAATCCCAAGAGAAGCTAGGTGCATTCTGCTTCAGAAAAACAGGCAAAGCTCATCCAATGCAACTTTGAAATTGTGCTACCATAACCTAGAGCTGTTACTCTGTCACTGTGATTCCACACATTCTTCAAGTGTAGCAGCCTGACCTCCACAACTGATATGGCAATGTCTACCATACATAAGATTCAGAAAAACCTCCTAACAACAAACGTCTTTGGCACCAATTTAACTCAACTCAGTGACCGTGGGGCTGTAAGTTAAAGAAGTGTTTCCTAAATTAAGAGATTGATCCAAGATTCACAATATAAAGATACACACATGTCCATACTGAGTGACTGAACAAAGACAAACTGCTTTAGAAACAAACTTTCCAGATTCATTATAAGAGGCCACACCAAAGTTCAAAACAGTATTCAGGTTTCTAAGTTTAGAACTTAATTTCACCAAAACCATAAAAAAGATGGTTATACACCATTTAATATAAAAAACTGTGATGTTTACCCAATAGATTTTGAGGAAATACCAATTTTTAAGAGTACTTATCAATTAGTAGCAGGCACTCATTTATTAGTTTTCCTCCCCTTGTAATTAAGTAACTTTTAATCAAACCCTCAACAGCACCCATCCAATCACAGATTAGATTCCTGACTTCTAAGTGCACAGGATCCCTTCCAAGTTTTACGGCAACAGTCATTAAGCTCTTTCTATGTTGTATTTCAGCTTCCACACTCTATGATATCTTATTTTGAAACTAAACACATTTGAGAGCATTTCATTGCACTACTTCACAGATGAAGTCTGTTAAGATGTCTGCTACTGAAGAGCTGCAGAGCATAAAGATTCAGAGGGTAAAGTACAAGACATTAAGTTTAAAACATGAAAAGCCATCTCTAATAAAGGCTTGTCCCTTTCCCTAAATCATAAATTATCAGATAAATACAAAGAAGTTACAAAATCACTGCTTGAGATTTAGAATGAATGCAAATACGTCCCTTATAAAGAACAGAGCTATTCACCTATTGTACAGCTGATTCTAACTAAAGAACGCACTGATTGAATATGTCAATCTTAGGTGCCATCAGTAACCCTGACATAAGGTATTTTTTTAGACTGAACTAGTACCTGGAATTATTTCCAACTAATAGAGATTGTTAAAATCAGCTGTGTAGTCAGAAAGACAACAATTTTTTTAAAAATCAGCTATGCTTTTCCCCCTAAAAAACAAACCTAAAAGTTACTATACAAATAATCAAAAGCATTTCACAAAATACAGTCTGAAGATTTTGTTTGAGAAATTAGTGAAAAAATTTCTTTGGCTGTCTTAAATGTAAATGCTGTTACACTTTTAAAAACTGAGGTTAACATAGCTACGAAAAGAAAAAAAAAAAAAAAAAGAAAAGGGGGGGAGGAAGAAGAGAAATGACAGCAACTTGCACAATCTGCCGGTGACCTGAGAAGCATGATTTCATTCTGCTCCCTCCTACCTGCTCTGCACACGCTCCAGAGAAAGAGCAGCAGGCCAGCTCTCTGCTGCAGCATCAGGGTCAGGTAAGGATTGCAGCAGAGAAGGAGGAAGAGAAGACTGCCATTCAGCAAGCTTTTTGCCATTTTTCTTTCCTCCAGGCCATTACTTAGAATTATGTAGTTAAACAACTCTGTATTCCACCCCCATCGCAATTAATGATCGAAAGAGGCAAGATACTTGTTACCCCATTGCAAAATACACGCACCTACAAAGAGACAGAAGAAAAGCAGACCCGGGCAAGGGCTCCCAGCACACACTTAAAACTACTCGGCTCATGAAGCCAGATACTGAGAAAAGGGGTGGAGGAAGAAGAGAAATGACAGCAACTTGCACAATCTGCCGGTGACCTGAGAAGCATGATTTCATTCTGCTCCCTCCTACCTGCTCTGCACACGCTCCAGAGAAAGAGCAGCAGGCCAGCTCTCTGCTGCAGCATCAGGGTCAGGTAAGGATTGCAGCAGAGAAGGAGGAAGAGAAGACTGCCATTCAGCAAGCTTTTTGCCATTTTTCTTTCCTCCAGGCCATTACTTAGAATTATGTAGTTAAACAACTCTGTATTCCACCCCCATCGCAATTAATGATCGAAAGAGGCAAGATACTTGTTACCCCATTGCAAAATACACGCACCTACAAAGAGACAGAAGAAAAGCAGACCCGGGCAAGGGCTCCCAGCACACACTTAAAACTACTCGGCTCATGAAGCCAGATACTGTACTATTCTTTACACAACATACAGCTTTCAATTATAAGAAGGAAGGGCAACAACCCTTGCACATGCTTTAAACAGAGAGATGAGGAGACATTATAGTAACTTCAAAAATACACCACGACACTTGGGAGTGTGGGGAGTAAGAGTGGTTGGTACATGTGAATCGAACTGATGAAGTGCTTGTACCCAGTGATACCCCACAAGCATGTTTTAAATCATATGCTAAAAAGCAGTTCACAACATGACAGCAGCAAGCATCACGAGAGAAAACAGCATCAGCACAATATGACACCAGAAAAATAACCCAAAATCACCTTTCCCAACCTCTTCCATGTAAGTCCTGAGCACTTTAATATATGGTAGCAGAGAACATCGGGAAGCATGGGATGGTAATATCCACTGCCAGCAGTTAACCTGGGAAGTGGGTTTCACTGAAAGCATTTCCTAGTAGTTTTCAACAGAAGAGGTATCCTTTTGCATTTTGCAGTTGTGGGGGTTTTTTCAATGCTCCGTGATAGAACGCTAAACGTGAGGTCTGGGCGAAGAAATACAGCGAGAACACCACTTTCCAAACCATGGCTTTAGAGGCTCCAATATTTTCCTCCCCAACTTACTTAAAATTTTTGCAGTACACCCAAGCCATGGAAATTAGCAACGCCTAGTGCCTAGCGCCAAGGCATTGTTGTATTTGACAGGGGCCGAGCCGGGTTTGGCTTTTCCAAGCCTCACGTCGGGATTTTTCATTTCAAAGGCAGAAACCACAAGCCCGCAGGCTCTGCTCCCCGGGACACGGAGACC
>NW_009953758.1:2329863-2340902 GCF_000747805.2 Chaetura pelagica
CTCCCAGGGTGCCTGGCCCTGGCAGCTGCTTATCGCGCACACGCACACCCCGCACCGCCGCGGGAGGGGAGGGGGAGCGGGGACAGCGACAATGACTCCCAGCTCTACAGCCACATGCAGGTCCCTGCAAGTTTCGCCATGCGAAGCACAGGGACTTCTCTGTCACCCCGTCTGCGAAGGAACAATTGCCGCCTCAGAAAGGCAGGGTGGGAGCGTGCAACACAAAAACCTCACCCATCCCCTGCCTCCCTCCGCCACTCCATTCCCCCTCTCCCCACCTCATCCAACCCAGCCATCACCTCCTCCTGCTGCTCCCCCTCCCCTGCAAAACGCAGAGCATTGCAATGCATTTACCAAGCACAAGAGCCTGCAAACACGTGCATCAGTCTCCAATGCAAAAGAAAAAAAAAAAAAAGTACCCAGCCTAGTGACAAGCCCCTGCACTGAGAGAGGGGAGGGAAAGGGGGTTGTTATAGCAAATTGCAGCCTGTCACCCAATGCAAAACAAGACCCATCGCATGCTCCCTATTATCCCCCACATAAACTCCTGGGAATCTAACCTCCGATGCAGGTTTCCCCCCTCTGCTTGCAATGACCTCCTTTCTCTGCCTGTGTGTGTTTCTGCAGCAGCGGTTCCTGCGGAATGTGCTGCCCCTGAAACGCGATCGCGGCTCCTCTCGCTCGCTCGCTCTCTCCCTCTCTGTCTCTCGCTCGCTCTCTCCCTCTCTCTCCTGGCTGCAACCAGAGCCAGAACACAACAACAACACAGCCTCCCCCCACCCCCTTCCCCAAACACATACACATTGAAGAGACCCAGCCAGGAGAGCCAGACGAGCCGAGGAGGGGGTGGAGGGAATCCCCAGTCAGCGGATTGATTGCACCAGTTACCTTCTCTAAGCCCCTTCACAAGAGGGGGAAAAAAAAAAAGATGAATACAGAGAGAATACCTTGCCTCTCCTCCTCCGCAGGGCTCCTCTTCTCACTCCAAAACACTAAAAGGTGGACGGGCGGATCAGACACGAGCGTTCAGCCCGCGGCGGGGGAGAGGCGGGGGAGGGGAGCCGCACGAGCAATTAGCATTAATTTAGAAATTAAAACAGAAACCCACCCCAGACCTCCAGCCTTCCCGGTGCCGAGAGGACGCAGATTGCGAGGACTGGTGCTAAAACACAGGACCTGATAGCAGCTAATTGAAAGGTTAATCTACATAGGCTGTGACAGAAGAGGTCCCTCCCCACTTTTTTATCTGCTGTTGGCAAGTGGGAAATTGAGCTCCCCCCACCTTTCTCCCATTAAATATATATATATATTTATATATAAAAATTAAATAAAGACATTTAAAAAACGAAGGCGATAAAGTTCGGGGGGCGGCGCGTGGCCGGGGCAGCACCACGGGCAGGCTTGGGCAAAGCCTTGCTGAAGGGCTTTGAGCGGTTCCTCGGTCCAGAGGAAGAGGGCTGTGTGTGAGGCGACCGTGATTAGCCTGAGGGATGAAAGGAGGGGGAACAAATTACGGATGTCCTCCCGTTGAGTTTGTTGCAAATGTAACAAGATGTTAAGTGGAATCTATTTTGAAGGACAAGGTGATAACACGTGTGTACTTGAAACTCATTTTCTTCAGGCTGCCTTGAGACAAGCTGCCAAAGGCCACTCACTGTGTCAAAGTTTTAATACCACCCATGGTGGTTTTCTCAGCTATGGCGAGCAAACACCACTCTCACGGGGGCGTGGCATGACAGAACACATAGGGTATATACCACAAGATACCTTTACAAGGGAGGAAATGGTAATTACCGACCTGAGCATCTACTCGACCAAGCACCAACTAGGTAGCCTCCATCTTCCCAAACTTGGAACATGAGCATCTCAGAGACCTCCTAGACATCTTCTTTTCCATGTTTTCTGAGTGATGTGTTGCGTTAGGTGCCTGCAAAATTTTCTAAAAATACCTAGTCCTGAAGAAGAAAAGCTAAATATTAAAATATATATATATATTCCTTTTAGAGTGGGTGAGAAATTATCTTCTACAAAAAAAATATTTCCTGGATCATGTACTTCATATAGTACACAGCAAGTTCACAGCAAGTGAACCAAGTTTCCATAATGAAGTACTAAGCATTAAGGTTTAGTGCAACTTTTTCAGAGTCAATTGCTGGAAATACTGTAGAAGGAAGCTCTTTAGTGATGTTTTAGAGCACTGTAAAATCAAATTACCCACTTACAGAAAGCTACCAGGTGAAAATAGTATTCCAGTGTGTATCAGTCATACCAACCTGTTGACTGAGGTTTTAGTCTTTTAACTGCTAGATGTGGCCTTTTAAACAGAGAGAGGAAAATTGAAACGTAATGAACTAATATTTGTTGGAGAATCCTTTCAGGTTCCTGTATTATGCAGGACTTGGCTTTGATTGGAAATATTTTTAAATTATTGGAAACAATACAAATCATTAGAGCAGAACTTATAGCAGATCTCACATTTGCAACAGTATTCTGAACCTCTGAATATTGTGTCTTTCTTTCTTTCTTTCTTTCTTTCTTTCTTTCTTTCTTTCTTTCTTTCTTTCTTTCTTTCTTTCTTTCTTTCTTTCTTTCTTTCTTTCTTTCTTTCTTTCTTTCTTTCTTTCTTTCTTTCTTTCTTTCTTTCTTTCTTTCTTTCTTTCTTTCTTTCTTTCTGTCTTTCTTTCTGTCTTTCTTTCTTTCTGTCTTTCTGTCTTTCTGTCTTTCTGTCTGTCTTAGTTAGTAGTAAAACAGAAAAATCATATCTCAAAACTGAAAGTTGGCATAGCCACATCCCAGTTCAGGAAACAAAGCACTGGAGGAAACTTGACAATCTCTTTGGCCATTTTGGAATTATGATTGTGCTGAAGACGTAAGTAACAGCACAGAGAAACATCCTATAAGTCTCTTGTTTAAATACTTTAATTCTTTCTTCTTGATTTAATTATTTCCCTAAAAATAATTTTTATAAAACAATATGTCATTGGGTGTTGTGTTCCAGTTTTTAATATAATCAAGAGCCTTTTGTTTGAAGAGAGACTCCTATGGATCTTGACATTTACACGTGTACCTATTAGATTGTGAACTTAAGCACATGGAGCTCTTTATACATGAATCATGCTCCAGTGAACTTAGATTCATTATCAGTATCAATTATACTGTTTCCCAAAATAATGACTTAAAAATAATTGCATCATGTGAATTTAGGTTCGTTCAATTTGAAAAAGCCATAAGTACCTGAAACACTTTGGATCTAATTGAGAGTGTTTAATATGTTGCGTCCATTTTGTTTTGAGATTTGGGAGGTTTTATTGTATGAAAATTAATACATTAAAAATATCTATGGGAAAAGTTACAAGCTCATCATGGAAGCTAGTGCAAGCAATAAAATTCACACTTTAGCATGTCTTCTACTGTCAGCCTTTGAGGGATTTATTCTCCCGTAGCCACTACAAAACTGATGAGGTACAACAGTTAATGCCCCTGAGCAGTAACAGGTGCCTAGATACCTGCACATTGAATACACCCATTCCATCTGCTAAAAATATGTCCCTGATATTAAAAAAACATCTAAAATCAAAACCACCCTCTCTCACCTGTTGTTAGGAAGAAATACTATAGCCCAGTTCACTCTGTTCCATTAATTTCCTTGCTTTAATTACGGTTTAAATGTCCTTATTTAAAGATTTCCTCTTCCCTCCCCCACCGGAAAAATAGATTTGATTGCACATCTATATTGTTGTGTATGTAGTAAGCATATCAGTCCTTAGGATTATTCTAAAAATGCATGTACAGTTACTATTGTTGGATCACAGGTGAGAGAAAACAAGAAGAGCTGAGCATGGTCTGAGTTAAAATCAGTTATCAAAAATAAAAATCTTCAAACTGCTATATGTACAGCAGTGGTGTAAGACAAGCTGGAGTCTACTGATTAAATGAAGCCTGGCCCATATGCAGACTACATTCGTTAGTACAGAAAAAAAGAACACTAAGTTGGAGATTGAACACTCATTTTAAATCAGTGACAAAATTCTTGTGCATGAAATTACACACATAGGAATCAGGTAAGGACTTTAGTCACTGGTGCAGTTCCATTAGAACTAGTGGTGCTGTTACATATTTAGAAACAATTATATAGTTGTCCATGTTGGTATGATGACAGATCCCCATCAACATCTGGCAAAACTTATTAGGACTTAAAAAAAGCCAGGATGTTCCTTCTATTAGTACCATACATGACCACATATATGACTACAGTCACCTGGAAATTGCCTACCTTGGCATATGCTGTAGAAGAAGTGACCCTGGGGAAAAAAGTAATCCTAAGGTTGTAGTGAGTTTCTTTCCAGCCTCTACAGGCATAGTGAGAGCGTCCCTGCTGATTAGCTAAACACATACATTCTTTACCTATACCATCACCTCTGCTTAGCTCGCAGTTTCCCTCAAACCCTAACCTTCAGCCTCATAGTCCTTCTGAATTAAAACAGCTTTTTGTTTGTTTGTTTGTTTTCCATTTATGAGTTGTTCTTTACAGCCTTTTATATTGTAATTTAATCCAAAAGATTATTCAATGTGACTAAATCTATCCCTCTGAATACAAATAGAACATTTCTTGGTTTATGTATGAGGTTATGCTTTGCTGCACACAATGGAGCATCACTACCCAATTTAAGCACTATTAATAAGTATTAATATAGATTATGTTAATATATATGCATATATGTACACACACAGGCACACATTAAGTTAATAACCTGTGGCCATAATTTCTGATCATTTGCTGCCTCATCTACACATTTAATAAAACTGAATAATTGTATAAAATACTGTTCTGCATCCATGTTACTGATCTGGGGGCTTTTTGGTTCCTGAAACCATAACACTATAAGGTAAATGGTGTAACAGTCTCAATTTAGGAGTTGTAATTGGCATAATACTGTAATTTGGAAATAAGTGTTTGTGGTAGATCAGCTGTCATCCCACAGGGATAGAGACTGTGACTTTTATAATAAACCCCACGTGTTCCATTCTACTCTGGCAAATATACCACACTGCTATACCAAAGTACTTTAAAATCCTTAATTAATTAGTTACTGTAAGAGCTCTGCTAAGTGAATGTATATTATTCTTCCCGTTCTCCAACTAGAGATACACAGCACAGAGCAAAGTGGTTAGGAGAGGATGCCAGCTTAAGGAAAAATCTGGCCACCTGGTTTCCAAGGGCCCTGCTCTAGCCACAGGTGATCCAGTTCTAGAATAGCTGTGTTAGTCATGGAGAAGAAACTGGTGGCTTGTTAGAACATCTTTGAAACGTTAGCAGGAGCATGTCTTTTTGCTGCATTAGCTATTATACATGTTAAAGAGGCAACAGGATTAATAGAATTTAGGACTGCAAAGGAAAACGCTAAAAGCAAAGCAGAAAAAAAAAAAAGGTGGCTCATACATGAAAATGTCCTATAAGATGTTGTCTTTCGTAATCATAGTATCTAACAATACTGCATACGCAGGTTCTGTTTATACACACATTATAAAGGATTAGCAAGTGATTAATACGTTTTTAATAAATGGTAATTAACTGTTATGAGTTCAATGGGTGAATAGGGGTTTTTTTATAACAATAGCTCATCATCATCTGAAACACCTTAGTGACTTATTTAAACTCTATAGCTTTACACAGAAAGTCTGCTAATCTTATGTTAAACCTCACAAACAGAATCTTTGTATAAAGTGTGACTCAGATTTGCTTGTGAAAGAAGGATTAGCACCAAGGCTCCTCAGCAAATCGTTAGGTACAGCAATACTGGATTTAAGTTTCTTCCTTTGCCATGTAAAACACACTGATGTAACAGGAAACATTTTGCTGCTGTGTGCAAGAGTAGTGTTTTCTAGGCTAATCCCAAGAGGAAGGCCTGGGATATTGCAGGATTTGATATCAACCAGCATCACTGAACTTGATGCAAGCTTTGTGTATACATGTTTACTGTAATACTTTGTGAGGGCAGCTGATGAGATGAAGGATGGAACTGAAAATTAATAAAGATAAGTTTGCTCAAAGCTAGTGCAAGCTGCCATAATCAGGAGCTGCTTAGGTCCTTCTTGCTACCATCCTGCTGCTATTAGTTAAGCCTAGGTGAAAGGAAAGGATGCTGGTGTTTGCAGGAGCCATTACAACACCTCAGCTTGTCTTTGTGGGCTTTAAAGTAATTAACTCTCCAATCATTATTCGTTGACTTTGTCCACAGGTTTAGGTTTCCCTCCTACTGTTCCCTTTGGGGATATTGTGTTGTCACTTTATGAGAGGGGATTCTTTTTAGAGTTCATAAAAAATCCCTTTTGCAGCATCCCAACAGATTTTGTGCTCTCCAAACTCCTGGAATACTCTTTCATTCTCTGTTTCGGTGAATATTACTTCTATAACTTTCTCCAGATCCAACTGGACAAGAAGGTAGAGAAGGAAAAAAAGCTTCTCCAAAAAACCTGGCATCACACTTGCTGAACTTGCTGAGAGCCCTTTAGATGAAAAGAAGGCCATCCTCAGTACTTAGAAGCCAACAAAAGAGACTGCAAAGGCAGTTTTGCTAAATAAGGTTACTTTGAGCCTCTAAAGGATGCTGACAGTCCTTAACGTGACTGAATGAATCCTCATAACTTGCAATTGCGATGTTGCTGAACTACATTCTAGTTCAGTTTCAGCCAGGGGATAATTTCCAGACTTGAAGCTGTTGGCAGTCTTTTATTGGTCTAACATTGCCAAGAAACATGGAGAAAAAGGGGGATGAGACAGTTTGACCATGTTTTTGTTAATCTTGTTCTCAACCAGTTTCCACTGTATTTTTTTAAATCCTATTAATAAGCTGAAGAAATTTAAATGACAGGAGAGGCTGCTGCCAGACACATTGTTTGGAGACTGTTCTGATGCTGCCCAACCCTTGGTGTACAATTGAACCAGATGAGCAGCTGGAGCTATAAGAAATATGACTGAAAGGCACACCCACTGCATTTCAGATGCAATGGACAGTGAAAACCCTCGCCTACTGCAGATCTGGTTGTAGCACTTCCCCTTTCAACTTTTGCTCAGCGTCTCCTGGCACACTCACCTTCTCATAAAGGATGGGAGTTTGGGAAATAACCCATGTGCCAAAACAGCTCTGAATTTGCTGAGCGCAGGCTTAGGCCTTAGGTCTGCTCTGTAATGTTTGAAAATTGACAAACCTCCACTCCAGTCTTTTCCATTTGCAGCATGAACTAAGAGGAGTTTGACTGGTCTCAAGGGCCAAACTGCTATCTGCAGCTGGAGTTTTAGCTAGGTCTGTATGATGTTTTCTTTACTTTCTTTGTTGGCAGCATTAGCTGTGAGGTTCCCTTGCTAAATAAAGCTCTGCTGCACAAACAATTTATTTCAGTCACTTTCTATAGCTGCCAGTACTAGAGCAGCACTACCTCCGTTAGCTAGACTAGGAAGCCTGTCAGAGTCAGGTGGCAATTCACCACATCATTTCAAACACCTTTCAAAAACCTTTAGATTTGCTCAATGCTGCTTTAAAAATACCCAGTGGCTTGCTTGTATTAGGGTTCCCTACCTGACTAACTCTGGTTGTTAAATTATTATCACGCACAGTAGGATTTTGTATCAAATATTCTTTGGGAAGGAAAATCTGAGTCAATTTTATTTTTTTTCTGTGTCAGGTAATATGAGAATGTGAAGTAGCAGCTAGGAAGAGCTAAGGCACTAATATATCAGTGCTGAAGACATGAAGTATCTTCTTCTTACTCATTGAACTACACAAACAGTCACCTCGGTGGTACATAGGATAGGTAGCTGGTAATTTGTCAAGATGCCAGGGAAGGAGTTCCATTATCCAGCATAATTAAGTCCTTGTTTATTTAATTTAAAAAAAAAAAAAAAAGGAGGGGGGAATTTCTACCTCTCAGCTGATGGCAGAACCTGGGCAAGCAGTGAGATTGTCAGAACTGTTTTCTTAGCACTGGCCAGAACCCCTGTTATCCTGATATTATTCCCCTTTGTTATTCGATATCTCACCCTTGCCAGCTAAGTCAGGAGTTGTCACACTCCTCACTGGTGCAGCAGGATACAGAATAGTTGGGGGTGGGGAGAAAGACTGGGATGGTTTGGAGGTGGAAGGGAGAAGGCCTTTTTTTGTTTGTGAAAACAGTAGCACCAGCTGCATCCTGCAAGTCGCTAAATTATCCAGTCAGTTGTTTTTCTTTTAATTTTTGTTTGAATTCAAGAATAGGTTGTGGATGTCTTGGCAACTCATGAATGAGGCTCTTTATGAAAGAATTCACCTTGCAGAGGGGCTGCTGTCAGATGCACAAGCCTCTTTCCATTAATTAAGCTGCAAAACATCCCCTCTTTTTTTTTCCCCCATTGCTTTCAACGCCTGGATAATCAGACCCTGTGTCTTTCCATACATCCACCACTGTCTCTCTCGCTCCTCACAGTATTTCACCCACTTATAATTCTGGGCTGCCAGAATTTTTTTTTATTTTTTTTAACTGCAGCTTAGTGCTGCTAAGTGAGATATCATGCTGCCTGAGCTAAGAACTAAGATGATGATTCTGCTCCACTGTAACCAGTGCATTATCTCTGTGCATTATTTTCTGCTGAAAGGTGGCCTAAAAGCAAAGTTGGATATTTTCAAAAGCTCAGCTGGGAGTTAATAAACTGACTGCCTTTTGACAGGAGCTGGGGGCTTAACTTGGATACAGTGAGTCATTCCTTGAGTTGTCACTTACTTACATTAAAGCAGCCTCACAGAAGGTGCAGAGGACTTTCAGACACCCTGGAAATGACCTGCCATTAAAAATGTATAAGCTAAACTGTATCAGGTTAGGGAGTGATTACAGATATAATTGTGCCTGAATGGACAGTCTGTGGAGAGAAATTGGGTAGTACCAAGTACCTCAATCAGTCGTCACCCAGCTTTGCTGTGTTCTGAACAGGATGTGTGACTGCAGATGAATAGTCTTGAAGTTTTTAGTGGGAATACTCATGCATGTATTTATGAAATTATGCACCTGCATCAGGGAATAATCCCAAACCTTTTAAAACCAATGAAAGATTTTCACTGATGGATGAGCTCACTATCATGCCTTAGTGTTTGTATGTTTGGGCTTAATTTTGTATGGCTGATTAACATCCTAGTCATTAAGAACAGTTTTCTTATTCATACATACATAGTATTAATGATAGACTTTTAAAAATTACCCGTTCTTTTTCCTTAACTTCAAAGTAATGCTGAAAATTAATTTCCTGCAAATTAAGCAATCTGAAGTAGAGTGCACAAAATAATTAATCTTTGGAAACTCTGGAGTAAATTAAAATAATTTTAAGTTAAATAAAGAGCTCATCTGTGGCTTCAGTGCTCTTACTGGGAAGCAAGGGATATATAAAAACAAAAATAAAGTAAATACCAAATTATCTAACAGGAAAGGAATCTACAAATATATGTAATAAATTCCCACATTACATCATAAAAATAACTTTCTCATACATGCTGTCACTGCAAATGCCAAGACACATAGAAGACTATTCAGTTAGTAGTAAAACTACATAAGGAATTAGAAAAATCATTTCCATTGGAAATATGCATATTCAAATGTTATGGTTTGCTAGCTTTTCTTTTTGAGATTATCAAATTATCTATTATACTACAGGTTTTCCTTATACTAAGAACTGAATGTGGTAGAATTTGACATGCCATTTGGATTGTAAACTTGTGGAGGTAGAAACTATGAGTGCAGGCAGCATCTCAAAGAATGAGCGTTCACAATAAACTCAATGTTTTAATCAGCAAATGTTGACTTTTTAATCCAACACCATAATTTGGCTAAAATTAAAATGTAAACATAGTTAAATAGTTATCTGTAAGCAGAGAACATCCAGGAATATAACAAAAGTAATTCCATCTTCATTCGATACAGAAAAAGTAAGCCTGGCCTTTTTTTTTTGGTTTGTCAGCTCTTCTGAAAATAAGACCCTAAATATCTGTGCATACATGTAGCCATTTCAGGAAAGACAGTAAATACGCTATTTTTATTTACCTTCTGCAGAGGGAATATGTAAAAATAAATCATTAATGTTTGTAAAATACTAGTCACATCCTGACAGAGAAATTATATACAGTAACAACATATCCCTAAAATCCAGCAACTTCGAGTAAAGCATTCTTGTTCCCATCCATTTGCCCACTCAGCAGATGTCCTCTGTTTCTTTCAGGGTTTCAGTTGTCTTTTTTTGGGGTTTTTTTTTTGTTTGTTTGTTTTTTTGTTTAGTCTTTCATTGTCTTAAAATGCACAGCTACTCAGAGCTACCAGAGGCAAATAGTCTAATGCATCATAATATAACTGAAGAGAAACACAGTAGTAGGCACCAGAATTTTGAGTTTTAAGCATGTGGTACTATCTCTAGTCTTGCTGAGAGTGCCTCGCTACAGTTTTCTTGTTTGTTAAATAGTAGAAACATTAACCTGTCTCTTGGTGAAGCAGACTTGGAGCTCAGAAATGCTGCTGTCTGTATAGATGCTGGGGATTATTAGGGAGAACTGCTCAGCTTGAGAGGGGAGTTCAGAATATAGTGATGAACCCACTCGATTTCAGTTGCTGCCTATGAGGTTTTTTTCTTGTTATAACAATTAACCTCTTAGAAATGAATTAGCACTCAGTTTACGTGTTGACTCTATAGACATTGGATAATTGCTTTAAAAAAAATCATCCATAGTCCAGGAAATTACATTTCTCCTTTTGCTTCTAAAATTACAAACTTCTGACTTCCCAGCTGGTAACACAAGCAATCAAAATGGGGTCTCTTGAGTGCAGTTGCATGGCACATATGAACAACAATCTCATTTCATAAAGAATTAACCCACAGCCAGCCACATTAACTGGCTCCAATTCCTGCCATGAAGCCCACCTGAGCTGTGCTCTTTAGCTCCCGCTTCGCATAGGTAGCCACATACTGGTCAAGTAACAGCAAACCTCTCAGAGCCCACCCCTACCAAAGATGCCCAACAGAGGGAAAG
>NW_009953758.1:2341028-2349026 GCF_000747805.2 Chaetura pelagica
AACTAAAGTACTGAACAGAAACTCAGAAGCTCTGGCTTTGTTTTCTGTCTTTCCTACTGACTTGCTATCAGTAAGTCACTTAACCTCCTAGAGTTTCATCTTCTATCATATAGAGACAGTAACACCTCCTTTGACTGTCTTTTTAATCTAGAGTATAAAGAAAGTGACATTATTCCACCACCACTCCTCCCACCACCCCCTTGAGTAATCTCAGGTAAAACATCTAGACATTACTGTGGTTCTAATCAGTGACAGAATTAATCACTGTTTAAACAGAAGGGTCTACTTAATTTGAAATTTCCTTTATTTTATTTAGTTAAATTATATTTGTAATTTCTCTGTTTGTTTGAGTGTCTTTATTTGTTTTCCTCTTCCTTTTGAGGGAATGATGATTTAGTTCTTTAAATGCTCCAAGTAGAGTCATAGAAAGGAAGCAGAGAACATAGATCCAAATAAGGAAAAGCTGACAAATTCAACTTCTTTCTGTAGAATCACTCCCTAAAATGCGTTCTATAGAGCTTGGATTTAAAGATGACCTGCAAATGAAAGTCCAGAATAAATGTAACTCAGCTGTGCACTTCTCTCAATAAGCTACCTTAAAGTGACCTGGGTGGAGGTTCCCTCACTACCTGCCCAGCATTTCAAAGAATAAAACCACCTTGCCACTTTCAGGTGTTTTTTCTTGATCATTTTAAGTCTTTCTCTACTGGGTTTTAAGCCATTGCAACCCTAATTATAGTCCTAAATCAGTTCTTCTCCTTTATTAAGTGTTTACTGCAAATGGTTATCTTGGGTAAGCAATTGCTATATTCCTCACTAGTAACCAATTAACCACCCTGCAGCCACTTATTTTTATCTTTCCTTTTTGGAATACTTTTTAGCTGAAAGATTTCAATAAATGCCACCACATTCAGTTGTGCCAAAGACTGCCATTCAGAAGGTTTTGTGCTACGCTATCCAGTCTGGAGAATGGTTATTCATACATTCAGAAGACTGACTTTGCTGATCCATGTACATTTGTATTTGAAAGTTTTAGATTGAAAACACTTCAAAATTATTTGCCTTCTCTTGGGACAGGAACATGAACCTTTATTTCTCTTTGATTTAAGAACTGATACCACTGTGATCTCCATCATGAGTCTAGCAATATTAAGTGCATTTCTCTTTACAGGCAGGACTGACTTGAGTTGAATGACTACGTTTACCTTAGGGAAGCTATGTGTGTGTGTTTGTTTGCTTTAAATTAATCTCCTCCATGTTGTGGGGAAAAAAGCTTTTAGACATTACATGATCCATGTGGATTTAAACAACAGTTGATTTCAGTAGCATTTTATGTTTTTCAACACAGCTTTATGAACAGCTGAGGCTTAGTACAGGAGTTGTTTTCTTTTTAGATCAAAAGATGTGACAGGCCACAAAATGTGCAGTGAAGAAAGAAAACCACCCCCCCACACACACCAAAAAGCACCACTACATACCGGAGTCCTCTGTCTTTAGCATGAGTCTGGAAAATTGACACTCCAAAATGCACCTATCCTTCAAGGCAGACAGATATGTACCAGGAACAAAAGTCTGCCTTCTCTCATGATGAATTTCTATGGAGTACAGCAGTCATTGCAAGTTCAGGAAGAAAGAAAGTAGTGTGTGATATGCTGCTCAACTGAGGGGCATCAGAAGAATTGGAGCTCTCAGGTTCCTTAGGGCTTGTGCCTCCAGCCTGTTGTTCTGCTTCTGTTCTACCTAGTCCCCAGCTGCAATGCTGGGCAGAAGTAGGCTGTCAACAGTTTTAGGTACAAGGCTTCTCTTGTACATGGGAAGTTTTATGGCTGGATTTCAGAGGGCAAAATTATAATCTCCCATTGCTAGACAGATTGAAAACTCAAAAAAGACTGAGGTTCTTAGAACCATGTGTATAATTTTAAAATCCCTGATGAGGGACATTCTGAAACTCAACAGGCCCCGAGTCCAATTCAGAGACAAATTTGAGCTCTTGTGACAGAGACAAATAAGTTACATCCATTCATGGAAAGAAAAACAATTTTATGATCATGCAACTGAACGGTTTCTAATTAATTCATGAGCTATATTTCATAGTGCTGGAGCAGGTCTGAGCCACGCTAGGAAAAAAAAACCCTTCATGTGGTATATCCTAATGGTGGCAAGGGTGCTGACTCACTGATTCCATTATTAATAAGTTTTCTTGAGTTTGTAATTCATCTCTTAATTTCATTCTCTTGTTCCTGGACATACATTATGAATTGCTGGTACAGTATCACAGAGCAGTAAGGGTCAGTTGCCTCCTGCCACCCATGAGCCGAGGGGTATCCCAGGGCTGGCAATGAGGGAGCAGGGTAGGGCAGACCCCAATAACAGGGTTAGACTAAGCAAAAGTCAAGCTCACCAAGAAAGTTTATGATGAGGAGGCAAGTCTGAATTCATTTGATCCACAAGTCAGGATCTATACTGGCTATAGTGATGACCAGGCAGGTCTATGGTGATAAAGCAGTGCCAAAGTCAAGGTCAAGCTGGAAAACTAGTCCGTGGTCTGGGATCTGGATAAACAGAGCTGCAGCTAAGCCACAAACCAGCATTCATACTATATAGCCTAGGGTGGAGCTGAAATGGGGCTTCTAGGGAGGGGTGGCTGAGAGGCCCCAGGTGAGGTTTGTCAGGGCCATTAATGCTTATATGCACTGATATATAGATGCACTGTCTTTACAAGTTTTCTTTATAAATAGATGCCATGAAGAGTTCCATACATTTGCCTGCCACATAGAGCAGGACTTTATTGTTACACAAATAATAACCTGATCCTACAAACCCTTGTATATGTCATAGAGATCTTATTACAGCCTGGGTAAGAGGATGCTGGATGTTTGCACTGATGAGGCTATTTCAGAATGATAAGCTAAGTGGGCTCAGTTTTGCATCAATGGAGTGTATTTACATATTGCACTGCCAGGGAAAAAAAAAAATCTGCTGTATTACCAGAGTTTGCCATGCACAAAAATGCCACTGCAAACATCTGAGTATGTGAGCAGTTCCAGTGAAGACAATACGCCTTGAAAGCACTGTGTTGATGCTAGCAAGGCTAAATTAAAGGGTCTGTGACATTTCCAGTTTCTTGGATTTTCACTGGAACACTCATCCATACACTTTCAGGACTTTTTGCAGTATCTATTGCCTTTTAATTTATAAAATTGCAAAATGGAAAAAGAGTGGCAAATATTTTTGGCTATCAGAATTCAAATAGTTTTTTGAATAATCCTCATTAGAACCAACCTTAAGTCCAGCCAAATATTCCCATTCTTTTTCACTTCAGTGCTGAATATATTCAGCCTGTCTATATTTCCATTCTATACAAAAAACCTTTATTTTCTTTCAGCTGCTGCTATCTGATTTTTTAAATCTCACTACATCCATCAAACAGCAGCTCTGGCAGAGGTGCCAGTGTGGGAAAGTCCTTTAGAGATATGTCGTGCCCTGGAATTTAAGCAGAACATCCAATAAAAACGGCTAGCCCAGTACAACTGCTCTTCTCTCCCTAGGCCATCCTGCAAACTGAGATAAAATTATGGACCTTCTTCAGAGTAGTGTGATGCCGTTTAGCAGGGCAGTGCTGGTGCAGAACAAAGCATTACCTTCAGGCAAGTAGGTGGGAAGGAATTAATAAACAAAGTCACCCATAAAATCAAAACGCAGTGGTAACAAAAATGAAAGAGATTGTAAACTATGTTAATGCATGGATAATTCATGTAGTAAACAGAACAGAAGAGAGGCAACACAAAACATTGTGTTGGTGAATGGTGTAGAAAAACCTGTCAGAAATAGATGTCAAATATAGCCTTTGTAGCTTCTCTGAGGTATTTTGCAGTGAAACAATCAAAACAATCAAAACAAATATGCAGATCCCAATTACAGAACAAGAATTATCTTGTAATTTGGTGCTAGGAGTTCCCTGGCAGTTTGTTTTGCAACACTCAGTTTTTGTTCTGTGCTGGCTGAGAGCTCAGATCCCAAGTAAGACCTCAGTCCAGCTGCTGGATGAGTTTGTGCAGCTCTAAGAGTACAGGAGCAGCTCTGTACCCTTGCTACACAGACACAGTGAAATCACTTTACTTCTTAAACTGTGCATATAAAGGAAGAGTTTGATGTTTTGTGTTTCTTGTTTTGGTTTGTTTTTTTTTAATTCTTGTTCAGCAATGTGCTTCATTTCTGGCTGTTTGGTTTCTGCAGTTTAATATTTATGAGTTTGCCCTTTGGACTTCCCAGGTGGTAATCCATCTCACATTGTGCTTAGGTCCATGGTCCTCTCCATCCAATATCCACCAGAATGTTCACCAGCAAGCACTGAGTAGCCTCATGAGTTTCTCAGACTCCATAGGGTTGGAAAAACCATTTGCTGGACCACCAGGCAACAAGCAGCAGTTAAATCTGGCAAGCTGAAATCCAAAAGGGGAGATTATGGGTTTTAAAGCCATCAGGGACCGTTCCACATCACACGGCAACTTTCCAACTTATTCCTCCATGCTTCAGCAAGAGCAAACACAGAGAGACGAGGGCTGTATGAGAGCCCTGAGAGCATCCCCCCTCCTGGCCCTTTGGCTGCCTGGGCTCAGGGCCAACTTGGAGCTGGCACAGCTGAGAGCTGCCTCACTTTCTTTGCTGGCTGTGGATGCAGTGCTGCAAGGCGGCTTCAGCCAGGGCTGAGGTACCACTTCCTGTGGGACCTGCTTTTAAGCTAAGCCCCTTCAATTTGGCCCCCATCTGAGCTAAAGCTCTTGCTGTGTCACAGCTATGCCTGTCCCTGGCTTTGGACCCATTGCTCTGGACCTAGACTCTGATCTGCAGCTGACTTTCACCCTGATCTCAGACCTGCTTTATCACCTTGAACCTTCCTGGTGCTCACTGGGCTGTGCCTGATCCCTGTTACCTGCCTTTCTTGTCTCACATGGGGGCTGGGGGGCTGGTAAGAATCCTGCCCTGCCAGCTGTGTTACTGTGCTTGGCTCCCAGATCACCCTCCTTTGCAGAGGGCCAGCTCTCACTTCTTCCTGACAGGCTGTTCCTCTGAAAATCTCCATAGCTTTTAAAGTCTGATGATCTCAGCAAAAATGTTAACCCATTTTCCTTCACAGAAGAACAGAAATGGTGGATTCAGCCAGGAATCAAATGTACCACTTATACTACTGAACCATGAAGGAGCAAAATTAATAAATAGTCTTAAATTGTTTCCTCTCTCTCAGTGATAAGTCAGAGCTAGGAACCTGAAGAACTCTTTTTCTTAGTCCTCCAGCCTTTCTATATCCAAAGTATAGAAACATCATGGAAATAAATGACATTAATTCACAAGTAGAAGAAAACAATTTATGTGAGCAGTAGCACTTACAACTCCTAGAGTCTAGTGGAACTTTCAGTTAGGTGCTCTTCTGACCTCAGCTGCAACCTGTATCACACTGGCACCAAAAAAAGGTATCATCACACCAACAAGTGTCAGGAGACTAAGAAAACATTGACAAATCCTCTTTGGACAGTATGTTTCAAGGGAAACTGTGGTCGACATGCCAGGATGCTCTTCTTCCCCTGCTTTCCACTCATGCCTTCCTCCTCCTGCCCCAGATAATTTTGCCAGGGGCTTGGACCCTGCTCATGGAAAAGTCTTTTTGTGCCTATTGCTAAACTCCTGCAGAAGCTGCTCTTTCTACTAATGTGTTGGGATGAAGTAATGATTTTACCCACAGAAGTGGTGTTTGCCTGCCATGAGCCCCAAAGAGTTCAAAACTGATTAGGAAGGAAGACTGGCTGGCTAGTAGGCAGCATAACTGACTAAGCCTGGTTTCCTTAGGAACCCAGCCTAAAAGAGTGAAAAAGTAGGAGCACATGTGTTCTGGAAGGCAGTGAATAATCCATTAAAACTCTTAATTAAAAATTTAAACGTGTCTGCTAATTACATCACCCTTTTCCTGCCCTCAAAAAGTGGCAAATGAGCATGGTTGCACACCTGCCTGTGTGTTTATTTCCTTAGGATGCTGCTCACTTGCTCAGCAACCGAAATACCAGCTCAGGTAGCAGCTGCCATTGAAAAAAAAAATTCTGGGGAAAGGTGATGATTAATCTTTTCTTTTCAGTAACGAGTGGCAAAACTGTTCACAGAAAGCGTGCTCACTGTTCTGTTTTTGTTGTTTTTCATGTATCAGTCCTAATACTAGTAGTCCTTATCTCTCAGGACTGTTTAATGCCAGCAGTGTGCACTCTGCTGACCAGCAACCTGAAGACCCATGAAAAGAGAAAGAGATGGGGTAAATAGTTTAAAAAGAAGGCTGTAAGGATATTACAATGAAAACAGACATCGTCTGTGAACTCAAAAACTGCAGAGAAAGGTCTGCCAAGGCTCTAGACCCTCTGGAAATTCTGAGTCCTGCAGGGATAGTGTGGTGCTCCATTTTTCAAGCACACATGGGGTTAGGAGCCTCTGCATGGTAAAGAGACAGTTCAGATTAAATGTTGTCCATGCAAATGAGCACTCATCACAAATGAAACTTGCTCCACCCTCCAATTCACTTTGCAGTGAATTTCCTCTGGTGTATGTAGCCTCCTCAGCTGCTCTGAGTTGGCTAGGTTGTAGGCACTTGACATCAGGCCACAGCCTCTGAGTTGGGAAGACTGCCTAGAGGAGTAAGATCACGTTCGACATTGCTGTTGTTGTTCATTACAGTCATTAATTTGGCAGGAATTAACCAAATTCTGGCAGGTAGTGTATGTTTCTGTACATTAGCGTAACTGTTCTGATTTATAGTGGGTACACTGGGTGAAAAATCAATTCCTTGATTTTTGGCTCCTGTCAAAACAAGCAGAGGCCAGAGCAGGAGGGCATGTGTCTCCACTGCCATATGTATGGTCACTCTCACCAGATGTTTATTGACCATGCTGTCTTTGACACCTGCTTTTATACTGTGGTCCTTGGGTAAGGGTTCAGCTGGGATGTGGGTTTGTTTCCTTGGGGGCACTTAGAGCCATACTGGTACTGCTGAAGGCCTTCTCCAAGTTGATCTTGAAAAAGCTCAACAGACAGTAAGAGACACTGAACCCTCAAACCCCAAAACTGCATCACTAACAAAGCCTCAAGACTGTGAATGACCCTATGAGATTATCTTCAAAGTGATATTTCAATGCATTCACTGTCTGTTTTAAAGCTTCACAGGAGATGCATTGAGACAACATACTGGAGAAGGCTTCATTATTTGCAGGGGTACAGACATGGAGATGGCTGCACTACTGCTCAGTTTCCCCACAGTGAGGTCACATCCATCTAAGATGGCTGGAGTCGGGTGACTCAGCTCAGGGGCTGCCAGAATCCCTGAAAGACTTTTCATGTGAAACATCTGTTATTGCACACTAAAGAAACTTATCTGGTCCTTCCTTTAAAAAAAGGTTATTTGTTAAAATCTGAGGTACATGTAGAGTTTAAGATGCCGTATGGCAAATCTAGGGGCATACAACCAAGGCCAGGAGGCTAGGAATATCAGGTCTAGCAGGCTGGGGCTCACATCATGGCAGACAGAGTGGTTCATGTTGAGGTGGCAGCTTGATGTGGATTCATCTGCTCCAGCAAAAGACCACAGGTCATCCTCATGGATACTGTTCACGCTGCTGACCAGCTTCCAGGCTGAGTTTTCTGCAGTGTTTTTGCCCCCCCTGAAAACTGAAGTGGCAGAGACATTAAGGACAGGCTGATGCACTTACCTCTTATGTACCCTCCAGCCCAGACTGGATGGCACCCAGTGTGGTGGGGTGAACTGGGGCACATAGTCATAGGGTCTGGGTTTCTGTGAGTCAGTGTCACTGCCCTTCATGTTGCAGTGGTGGAGGAGAAGCTCCCAAAGCTTACATCAAAACCTGTTCAAGCTGCGAATGGGAACAGGGCATTTGCAGCTCAGCTCCCCCAACAAAGATCAATTACTTTCCTTTTTTTTTTTTTTTTTTTTTTTTTTTTTTTTTT
>NW_009953758.1:2349731-2383408 GCF_000747805.2 Chaetura pelagica
TTTTTTTTTTTTTTTTTTTTTTTTTTTTTGTAGAGAATGGGTGCATTTAATCCAGAAACAGTAGCAACCAAAAAGTCATTTTACTAAGTAGCAAGATCATCGACCACTTGGGAGTAGCTAGAACTGTTTACAAAATGTTTTCACACTTCAGCAAGGAAGAGGCTGCATATTTCTGACTCTGAAGCAGAAGGCAATCCTGTAATAATGCCTCATCTTTACCAATCATTCCAGATTATTCACATGAAAGATCCTGCTTTCTCTCTTGGACTTTAATGAAGCTCCTGTTGAACCAATTATTCACTAGCTATTCATGTATTGTCAAAAAGGAAATCGCAGAAGCTTTGCCATTAGGAATAAGATTTGATTGGCAATGCACATGGCTCTGGGGTGGGTTTTCTTCTTCCCTTTTTTTTGCTGTAAAGCTGTAGCTTTTAGCTGGCAATTTCCACTGCTATAATCTGATGGAAAGTGATAAAATGCATCAGACTGCAGTACTCAAATGAAAAAAACACTCCAGATTAGTAGGAATATAATTATGTTTTTCATGACATTGATTTTTTATTTTCTAACTGATAAAAGTAAACAACTGAGTGTGTGTGTGAGGGGAGTGCCGAAAAACAACATTTAGACTTTAGTGAGATAATTAACTCAGCAATTAAACATATTTTGTATTCAGCATTTGTCCTCCATAGCACACAGCATATGTGACGTTTGTTCTTTATTTAAATTCTTGCTTCTTGCAATCTTTTTTGTCGGCAAGAGTGGCAGCCAATGAGAGGTCTGTGTGAAGGCTCACTTCCGTGGGGTTTTACTTTTGAAGATGAATATTCACAGCTATGGTTTGGAGGGGAAGAGGCAACCAGAAAGAATCATTAGGCTGAGCTAAATAAGAATTGAAAGGCAAGAGACCAGTACAACAGGCTTTTGTGTCTGTTTTCTTTTTCCAGTAATGTTTGGAGGGGAAGTAAACCAGGCCCCTTGTGTCCCTAGATGCTCTGTGTACTACTCAACTTCATCCAGCTGCAATATGGGGCTTCAATGTCAAATTCTCTGTGCTCTGATACCACTCAATATCACAGCATCAGGATGGGATAGTACATGGGCATGATATATCTAAGTAAAATTAAAGAACAAGAATTAAAGCCCTTTAGTAGGGCTGCCTGCTAGCTCAACAGGGTTGATTTCTCATTGCAGCATGAAACATGGGAAGAGGCATAAGCAACAATGGATCACTAGAAATCTCACCGGCCATTTTAGCACATAGTAGTTCTTCCACCATCAGTTCAGCGAAGGGTGAGTGAAGTCTTCAGGGAAGCTGATTGTCTCAGAAGGTATGAACTGTGGTAGAGGAAAGATGTTCTCAAGGTCACTGCCTCATCTTCATCTTCTTTAGAAAAATGAGGTAATCAGGAAAGAGTTACAAGTCTAGGATAAATAAAACATGCTACTTTTGACTTTATAGGCAGGATCAAGAGAGACAAGCAAACACTGTCGGGCAGAGATGTGCAGCTATGTCACACAAAGGATGACACAGTACTTCTGCATGTCAACCCAAGCATGCTATTATGTTTTTTTTTTCTTTGAGACAACAAAGTGTGAGGCTTCCTTTCAGGACAGAACTCTCAGGCTCAGGGAAACTCAAATATTGTCCTGCTGTGTGAGATTCCCATGGCTGAATTTAAGCTGCTGCTGCTGCTGCTGCTGCTGCTGAGAGACAGAAGGGCTAAGTTCTGAGGTGGCATAATTTCTATAGTAAACATACTACTACAAGTAATTCCAAATTAATTTATTCCTTTCCTAAGCTGAATTTGCCAGGTTTTGTGCTAAAATCTTGTTTCTTGCTTTGTCCTGAAACTGTGGTGCATAATAAACATCAGGCCTCTGTATGCTGTTTTACTGCTGATTTTTAGGCAATGAAATGTATCACGTATGTATTCATGATACATACAAATCTCCGTGTATCTAGAGTACAACTTCTGGAGTACACTCTAAATGTTTATTTTGTGAAGTCTGTGGCTATATAAGCAATGCAAAAGTTGTACTGCTGAATGCTTCTCACTATCAGACATAAAATGTGTTTGTTATTGTACTGACCTTGGGAGATGAACAGGAAAGTGCTTTGTCCTTACACTGAAGACAGCCACAGCAGCTGGCTATGCTTTAGGAGAGGCCAGACTAAAATAGGTCTGTCTGTCCATGTGATAGGCTGATAAAAGAATCCTGGAAATTTTGCAACTTATTTGAGTGCCATTAATAGTCCCACCAATAGGTGATATCCCTTAAAATGAATTCCGAAGTTGATCAATTATTTTATTTATAATTGACTAATTTAAAGATATGACAACAATTTTTGGGAAAACCTGATGTGATTGGTAACTGCCTCATCGCTTAGGAAAACCCAAACCTACTCTTTTTATGAAGCAAACTGGGACAGGAGGCGTGTTTGTGGCAAAATACTTCAGAAGAGAGATCAGTCCTAAGGAAAAAAAGGGTTGTGTAGGAAGCACTGCCCAAACAGCAAATGAGCAATGGGGTTTTGTGCAGTATCTACAAGTATTAATATGAAGAGGAGAGGTTAGAAAAATAATAATTAACTTGCAATGCAAATAATTTTCAGAAACTGAGATCAAGGTAATTTAAACATGAGTGATTTTTCTGGCAGTTACAGATTTTGCTGGTTGCCTGTTGGTTATATATTTTCCCTTCCCGTGCCTTTCTGTGAAAACTGCAGTACCAATCAAGGGAAAAGGCTAGGGAAGAGCAGCCCCCTCTCTGCTCCTGCTTTAGATGGCTAACAGCCATAGGCCCCATCCTACCTTCTCTCTAGAGCCAGCAGAGGTGCCTGCGGAGCTTGCTCTAACTTGTCCTCTGGAGGCATGCTCTCCAGTGGCTACACTGGGAGCAAGGAGAGCTTGGCCTTCTATTCAGTTATGATTGGTACTTAACTGTCATGTAAGAACAGCCAGCAAATATATAGCGGAAGAGGGAATGTGACTGTTCCCAAGGACCTAAAAGGTAGGTATGTTCAAAATAGAGCAATTTTTAATTACAGTGAAGTGTAACTTCTAGCATGAATAAGAAAAATAATATATAGAATGAGAGGTGATTTTTGAGCTGAATCTATTTCTTGAAATATTCTTTCATATGCTGTTATTATTCCACAGTAATGCTTATTTTAGGGCAATATTTTACATAAATGTTAACATCTCCACAGCGCTGTTGACAGGGAAGCCTTCCAAGCACACAATTTCTCTCACACTCAGTTTAGGAGCTCTTCCACTTTTCTATGGATTTATGCTGCACCACTGACTTCAGATATTTGATCTGAAATAATGATAATGCTTGGCTTTTCTTCCTTCCAGCCTTCACTCAATCTCCTTTACAAACATCACTTGGGAGTAACGGCCTCAGGAAGCAGAAAGCCCAGCCAAAACTTGCCTGTGAGTACCTGGCAAAGCTAGGACTAGAAGACAGACATACTCGATCTTTCTCTCATTCGAGAAGCAGCTCAGGTCGACATGGCTCTCAACTTTGGAGATGATCTGCCTGCTAAGCTTTAGCACATTTATGATTTGCAGGTTTCTAGTCTGACTTGGCTTCATTTTTTAACTTTTCATTTTCTTTTTAGGGAACGAAACTGTTCACTGGTTTTGGCAGCTGACGGCTATTAACTGTCACACTCCAAAAACCAAGAGATAGTTAGGACAGCATTAAATATTTGCACTGTGCAGCAAGGCTATACTTCATCTTAGTACACGTGAATCCCACGCTCTTTTCACACTGGAAGAAAACCCACCTTATTGCTATTCAAATCTACCTGTCTCTCTCTCTTCCCATACTGTCATTACACATGCAAGGCCTGTCAGTGCCATTGACACAAAAAACCCCCTCTTGCTTCATGCCAGTATCAGTGACACCTGAAAAAAAAAAAACAAGACACAAAAGAATTGCAGTTTTAAAAAAACTGCTTATTTGGCCTTCATTTTCTACTAAGATTGCTTATTTCATGTCTTTATAAAAGTATTTCTCCTGTCCTGCAAGGCTGCATGTTTTCTCTCACAGGAACAGCTTATCGATAATTCTATACAAAAAGTAGATTTTGGAAAGTGAGATTTGTCCATTTTGTATGTCCCTGGTTAAATTGTGACACTTTTTTTTTTTTTTTTTTCCACAGGTTTTCCTCCTCATCATCTTAACTGCCATTTTGAGTCTAATCTTTTAGGAAATATCCTACACAGGCACTCCTGTGGTCTGCTTTTAAAAAGTGAAATTTATTTTGGCCTCTGCAGGAAGCATTTAAAGCACATAATGAATAATGTTTGACACCAGAGTCAGTTAGCAGTCATTTTAGATTAACAACACTGCTCAGAAAAAAACCTTGCAGGGGATTAGACCAAGGGAAAGATGCTTAGGCAATAACCTCTGAGCCAGTTGGTTGCTGAACTATTCACAATAGACATAACTATCTCCAAACCTCTTAAGTATGAGAATTAACTTCAAGAAGAGAACAATATAAAACAATAGGCTCATGCTCTTACACAAGCAGTTAGCACTGCACATGCTCTCTTCTCATTTAATCTGAAAGACTTTTAGACAGTAGCAGTTGGTGCCCAAATTAAGAGCTCTTCTCTCCTTTTGATGTTAGGTAAAACCTAATGAATTGTATAATCTCCAACACCTCTGAAATCCCACTGGTTAAAGGGAAACTATGCCTACCTCTCCCATGCCTGTTTCAATTCACTAAATGAGAGCTATATTTAACAGCAGGCCAATCACATGATCGCTGAAAAGGAACAGCACAAGGATCTCTAATCCTAATGCTCTGGAGCTGTGATTGCTATAAATCCTTTGCAGAATTACTTCCTTTAAATCCCAAACATGTCATCACACTTTTAATTAACATTTCTTTATGAAAACTGTGGATAAGACCCTTTAAATTAAAGATTGATCCCAAACTTGTCATCTTAAAACAGTGTGCATTTCTATTGTGATTTTCATGAACATATGTTACTTCACTTTGTAAGTAAAGCTTCTTCCCTTCCCTTCCCTTCCCTTCCCTTCCCTTCCCTTCCCTTCCCTTCCTTTCCCTTCCCTTCCCTTCCCTTCTTCCCTTCCCTTCCCTTCCCTTCCCTTCCCTTCCCTTCCCTTCCCTTCCCTTCCCTTCCCTTCCCTTCCCTTCCCTTCCCTTCCCTTCCCTTCCCTTCCCTTCCCTTCCCTTCCCTTCCCTTCCCTTCCCTTCCTTTCCCTTCCCTTCCCTTCCCTTCTTCCCTTCCCTTCCCTTCCCTTCCCTTCCCATCCTCTTTCTTCTGCTACCTCAGAGCTACCCCAACCTCACTCCCCAAAGTTTGAAAGGGGAGGCCACATAACTTATTATCCCTCCCTACTGATGGGTAACTAGCAGCAGGGGTGATTGCACTCTCTGCCAGCCTTCCCTTCCCTTCCCTTCCCTTCCCTTCCCTTCCCTGCCTCAACCCTCAAACAGGTAATAACAGCTAGCACTACTTATAAAGGGTAAACAAGTAGCTTGAAATTAGATCATGTACCAAAGGAAAAAGTCAAATAATCAAAAGACTAGCAATGAGTACAGGCAGAGATGTGGCTGATGCTGTTCTATTTGAATTCTTACCACCTTCATCTCTTAAGTTTACCACCTATTTGAGCTTATCATCCTCTTTAGAGAGAAACAGATTGAGAAAGGAAACCGATCTACCAAAGTAACAAAGTAGATAATCTGCAGAACTGGAAACACAACCTTTGTTTGCTGATTCCAAGATCTTAGTTCTCAGTTATTTAGCATGTGGCGTTCTGAATACTGGGCCTTCTTCCTTGCGTATTCATCTCAGCAGCATTGCCACCCACTAATGTGGTACTAAAACAATACTAAAATGCATGATGCTGGGCCTAGGAGATGCAGTCTTATTTCCAGCTACAGTGTTTTATCTGAATGAGGGTGATATGCTTTGGCCAGTGGCTACTGGGAAATGGATTTGCAATCTTTGTTTTCCTGCAAGTAACCCAGGTAAGAACTGTGGGTTTGAATGATAGCTCAAGCTCAGTGACAGACTCACTTCAGTTATCCCATCTGGGATTTGAGACAGTGGCACATGTCACTGGCAGACAACTCTTTCCATGACATTTTTCAGGAAGCTCAGTTTTCTAACATGCCTCTGTGTGAAATAAGCTGGTAGAAGACAAAAGAGAGAGGAAGAATATTTGTGCGAGAGAATATTGAGGACAGCACCATTATCCATTACGTAGATAAAACCCCCTTCATTATCGAGAAGCAGGAAAGAAATACATATCCTGAAAAGAATCCAGAATTAAATTGTCAGGCAATTTGACAGCATAAATTGAAATTCTATAACATGATTTGGCAATACATTTCTAAGTATCTATGTAACATCCAAAACTATGCATTGACACATATTGGAGAAATAAGGGAGGAAGGCAGGAAGGGAGGAAAGACCGCTCTGAGTGTTATGACTACCTTCTTTTACATATCCTCCCTTCCTTTACAGTAGTTACGATGTCTTGTAGTTTCATTGGTATGGTAAAGAATGTTATTCTGTTTTAAATAGACCATAATTACCTGGCCAGGGCATTGATAAAGTTGTTTCAAAAGGAATGAAACGTGTCATGGACACAGAGCAAAGAGAACAGCAAATTTAACCGCTAACTGTTGTTTTTTTTCCTGACTGACAGTCAAATTCATGCAATAAGTGTGGTGTGGCATATGTGACCATACATTAAAAGCAGGGACAGCAACACATCCTTTCTCAGCCTGTCAGCTTTTCTTGAACAGAATACATCATATGGATACATCAAATTAAAGAATTATAAATTAATCTGTGATGTAAAAAACAATGTTCATCTGATCGAACCATAAAGCCTGAGGACCATGCACACTGTAACCTTTCAATTTTGTTTGCAGATCCACTGTCACTTGAATACATTAACTCCTCTTCCTTTCTCCTATGCTACAGCATGAGAAATATATGGAAGAAACCAGACAAGTCTTATTTGCACAACACAGTCCATGAGCGGGCCCACAGACAGATAAGGCCTGTATATCCAACATTTTTCAGATACAAGCAGTGAGCCCAGGTACTCAAAGAACGGATGGTACTTACACTGCAGTGACCTGTGCTTGGGATGATGGAATTCCATGGACTCATGAGGATTTTCAGAAGTGGCTGGTTTTAAGCTCCTTGATGTACTTGCAGATCACCAGGTGATCTCTAAGAGGACAGAGCCTGTTGTTCAATGTATCATACTGGATACTGGGTCGAACAAGGAAATTGGGATCATAGCCTTAATTTTTCTCCATGCTCTTTGTAATATACAAACTGTAATAACAACATTCAGTCTCTGTGAGTCCCTTGGTCCATGCTGTGCAGGAAAGTACAAAGTTTACACTGACTTAACATTCTTTGATGAACTCTAAGCATTAATTTTTCATCTCTCCTGTGGTATAAATACAGAATAAGGGTTTTTCCCTTCCTTACCACTGAGAACACTCTTGAAAATCCACCCGGACACTGAAAATCATGTATAAAATGTTGAGACCTAGCATGTGCTATGGGTTAAGCACCTGTTTCCTGTTCCCGTTTCAGTACAATATGCGGAGGAAAGCCAGACACACACCGATACAAAACCAGGACTTACTGTATGACAATTTTTTATTTATCAGTATCAAATTACATAGCAAAGTAATGAATGCAGTGTCAGATCACCTCTTTGAATACTGTAAATAGAAACAAAATCTGCCATATTGCTTAACTATTCAAAGTAAATTAGAAGTTTAAAAATGTGCGTTTCAGAGATTTCGTTTGGCATTTCCTGTCAATATATCCTGCATAAATATTTCTGTACCTCATTTTCACTATGTGTACCTTAGTTAAATATAGCCTCCAGAAAGCTCACATGGAGGAGACAGGCTCAACCTGTTTGTTTTTGTTCATCATCAACTCATGCATTTGCTCTGAAAACAAGGCAAGTACCTGCCTGCTGGTTCACCTGACAGATGAATGTGGCTCTACATAGAGTTGCCAGACCCAAAGCTACTGACATCAGTGCAGGATGATTGAATACATGACATCAGCTTTAGATTGGGTCCTTAAATGACAAAATAGCTATTCACTTTTATGGAAGCTGGGCTGGATCTGAGGGCCAGATCTTGTACACTCAAAATACGTAAGGAAATTCTCAGGATATTTACACTGCTCTTTACACTAGCATGACTCCACTACTACAAAGAACAATTCCTGGTTTATAATTTTAAGTGACAAATAAGGTCAGGTCTGTTGATGTCACATAAGTTGAGTTGGAGTTGGCCACAGCTGGATATAAACTAAATAAGTAGACAGAAGTATTTTGAAGTTGTTAATCAGCAGTGTCATTTACATGGGACTTCCTTACAAACTGTGTAAACGGGATTTTTTTTCTGATGGATGAGAGAATAAGCTTCACTTAGCATTGCTTTCAGAAGTTAAGACTACTGAGAAAAACACCATAGAAATATATATTTTGTTTAGAATACAATGAACAGAAGTACAGAAGCGTTGATGCAGGTAATTGGAAAGGTGAGGAAAGGGAAGGAGGAAAATTTTAGGCAGCAATCCCATGGCAACGTGGGTGTTACTCTTGATCCCTCCAGTTCACCAGTATCAGTGGAAATCAGGCTTCTCTGGGAAGGTGCAACCTGAACGCTTGATAATTACGCTGGCTGCGTAATGTCCAGCCCGGATGCACTCGGTCATTGGTCGGTCATAGACGAGCTGTGAGAGAAAGCCTGTGGAACAAAGCAGGAGAGAAAGAGAAGGCAGAAAATAGTTAGATTAGTTTTTTTGAGTGTATTGGTTTGTCATGGGCAAAGCACTGTAATACTGGCCTAACTGTCTGTGTACAGGTTAGCCTGGCTAGCTTAAATCTAGTATTGTGCTTGAGTGACCTACTGAGTTGGAGTGCTGCTGCTCTTATTTCTAACTGTACTCTCCATTTGGTAGCTTCAAGTATACTGAAGATTATTAAGACTGCTATTGATTAGTGCCCTCAAAATGATTTTACCAGACTTCCTGTGCTCTTCTTTTCCAGAGAGAACCCCTGATTCCTCAAATAACGTTTTAAAAACAAAGATGCAGTTTTCCCTGCTAAAGAGACATCTTCCTGTTCATACTGACTACAGATACAGCCCCACACAAGTGTTATTCTGCAAGCTTTTCTCAAAAATCGAGAAAGGCACATACCAAATAAATGTTATCTATATTCACAGTTACAGATGCTCACAATGAAAAGAAGGTGAGAAATTTTTACCTGATGAGGAAAAAGTAAGATGTCTGTTGCCCTTGATTATGGGAAATTTAACCTAAGACTTCAGAAACAGTGGGTATCTCTTAGCAGGTTCAGATAGCTACACAAACAGCAAACTAAATGGAGACCCAAGCACCTCTCAGAATCTGGGCACTTGGCTAACTGCTTTAGCTAGCAAGGCCCTAGCAGGCATGGCTTAGAAAATGTGAAATCACTGGTAGCTGAGTTTTGAAAACTAGAACACCTCTTTAAGTGAATATAAACAGAGAGTCCTAAAACAGAGATTATTCATAGGTACTTAGAAAGATAATTACAAGTTGCACAAAAAAAAATTCATGGATTGAGTCCCTCATTTCTGAAACATTCTGTCTTGGCTGAAACTATTGTGATTGAAGCATGACAGAACTTATGGCACATGTAAAATATATATTTTTACTTTGGAAGAGGTTTTTAAGATCTGAAAAGTAAACTTTGTATCTTATAATTTTAAAAACTACTCTGTCATTCTAGAGGTAATATTTTATTCCCTTTTATCCCATTTTTAATACGTTTCGGATGTATCTCTCTTTCTCATCCAATCATAGAGAGAGAGTGAGACTTGCCCAGGAAAAGAATTCTAGCAAGTTGAAACATGTTCTTTTTAAAGCTTCCATCCCCCATTTCAAGTTCCTGTATCATGCTCTAAGAGGTCTTGGGCCTCAACAGTACAAATCTAGTCTTGAAACCATGTCTCTCATAAGTACTATGTAGCTCATAGGTACCAATTTCTGACCTATGACAAATTTTGAGTCAAAGATGTTTTGTTTTTCTAGCTTGCTTTCAAATACACTTTCTCTGTGCAGCTTGCTTATTATTGGAAAAATTATGTTTATATTGTGATGCTTTCATTTAACCTGTGCTCCTTTTCCAAATATTTCCCTTTGTGGCACATTAGAACACATCCTTAGAAGATGATGAAAGTATTTCATTCTATGCAATAATGTCTGCTCCTTCAAGATTAAAAATAATATAAACGATGAAAAATAAGGTTGCTTAGTGAAGCGTATTGCTGGTAAGCAAAAGACCCCATTTTCTTAAATTACCAAGATCTATTGTGGTTTCTCAGTCATGACTCATAATGAAAATAATGTACTATATCCTAGTGGATATAGTTTTCTCTAAAGCGCACCTGTGGGAAACGGTTCTTCTTCTTCCCCACATAAGTCTAAACAAAATGGGAGAAGAGTTTGAAACCACTAAATTTAGAAATCAAATACTTTTCATTGGAATAGGGAGGCCATAGAAAGTAGGTGTTTCAGTTGGCAACCAGGTGAAAACTTCTATGTTCCTGACATCAACACTTCCAGAGAACTACATATTAGCTGGGGTTTCACAGGTACTGATTGACACTAGATGGGAAAATATGGCTGCTTCACCAACAAGAGCCAAGTCCATAAGGACAAGTGGAGAACACAGGAATTTTCAGTATACAAAGATGAGAATCTGAACCATGAAGAAATTCTGCTGTGAGTGCTATCACTGATGGCGGTCAGGGGATGACAGACCACACAACTGTGACAGGACGGTCCAGCTGTAATAGTTGGGTAGCAGTTGAGAAATTCAAACAGCATGCCTGGCAGAAATCAGATCATTTCTGAATAATGAGATGAAAATGGTCTGCTCTCCATTAAATTAACATGCATTCTTAGGAAAAACTTGGATTCATGGAGAATGTCAATCATTAAATTTAAACTGCCTGGGAGGCAGGAGCTTGCCAGTGTGCTTCTGGGTGGTTAAAACTTGAGAGCAAGTTATAACCGTATATAAAATGAGTCTGTTAAGAAAGTCCATTTCTGACTCAGTAAATATCAAAGATTCACTGGGCAGGCCTCCAAAGGCAAACATGAGGCTAGGTTTTGTGCAGAGCAGGAATTGAGACAGGGGTTTATACAAAAAAGAAAAACTGTCCTCTACGTTTATGATCAAGTCATCAAACAAATATGAAGATGAGAAAATCCAAGGAGCAAAGGACAATAAAACATGGATTATTTTTCAATACCAACTAGACTGAGACTCTTATCACCTCCTGGGCTCACTGTGGTTTCAAGCTAGTGTGTATTTTTTGTCTTCATTGATGCTACTTCTTATTTATTCGACCTAAGTGAAAACAGAATCAGGTGAAAAAAACATCCTGTTCTAATTGGGAATAGAAATGAGACAACTCTGCGATTTCAGAGTGGTGGAGAAATGACATTAAATACAGCTGTCATATATGAGACAGTTAGAAACTGCAGTGGGGAGTTTGCCCTCAAACCCTTCTCTTGTCTGTTCAGTTTCTCTTGAAAGGTATGTGTTTCATAGATGAAACAGAAATAGCAGTATCTGACACAATGTTGCATCGAATGACAATACAAACACACACATCACAAACACAGAACTACATTACACAGGAAGCCTAGGCAGTTGGCAAAGCAGATCCCAAGGGAACACCTGGAAGCATCATTTTGTTTGAGCAGAGAAACAAAGAGCTCTATCAGGTTGGCTGCCTTAGCTGCAGAATGCTCTTTTTTTTTTTTTTTTTTTTTTTTTTTTAGTTAATGCAGTGAAAACCAACATGGTCAGACTGCAATTCAGAGCTTGCCTCCTCCAGTGTATAAGGTACTGAGATGCAAACCCCATGAGTCATTCTCTCAAGGCACAGATTCAGATCTTTGAGTTCCAGCTGAAGACGTTACTGCCCCATCTGTTTTTCACCATCTTTCTTCGTTGCTTGTATAACCTGCTACTCTGACAAAATGAGCCAGATCAGTTTAAACAGTAAGCTGTTGAACAGTAGACCTTTGCTAACCCAGTTTATTTGCTCCCGTACCACGGAGCAGGGCAGCAGAGGGAAGATGATCAGCAGTTGAAGGATGTAATCTCTTTAAGGTGCCATGACTGGAAATGCAAGAAGATAAGTTTCTGAACACAGCTTCAGACTTACTTTACACTGCTCCTACCATTTCACAAAAGGGCAGGATTGAACTCTGATCCTGTCTCATGGGCCTGGGATCACAGAACTAGATCATCCCAGCATATACTAAAGTAGCTCAGCAACTATCTGAACTTCTGCCATGGCCTGAACTTGTTCCTGGCTATCACTGGAATGGACTGAGGGAAGTAGTACTATATTTTGGCTACACAAGACAATCTCACTTTAAGTATTGTGTACCACCTTCTTCACTCTAGAACACAAAAGCAAGAAAAAAACTCAAGGCTTTCCCATTTGTCTGCCTCCTGCCCTGACATCCATAGTGTTTCTTGTTCGTGGAGTAAAAGAAATGACAGTTGCAGGATGTCTAGTAGGTCACCTTGCTCTAATTAGCCATCTTGGCCAGCTTTCAGACTGGGACACCTTTGTCCCTCACAGGCATGGACAGCCAAGTATCTTGTACCTTGTCATGATAAGAACTTACGTGGAACTGTGCCCAGTCCATCCCACTTATTCAGCATTTTCCTAGAAAGCAAAGACAACTTTGCTTCAAAAGCTGCTTTAAACCATAGAGTGGTACAAAATGTATTTGCATTCTCAGGTGACAGAAGTGATTCTAACACACCAATAGCTATTTTTTGGCCCATAGTTATTTATTTTCTGCTCAGTAGAGAAAAGCATCTCTGAAATCACTTTGCTCTGAAAAGAGTGGCTGAAATAATGGAGAGTTAATCTGTGTTATTTCCAGCTTCCTTACTACATATGGTCAAAGACAATGGCTATAATTGTTAGGTCTGCAAACAGAATGAGGGATGGAAAAGTCAAGTTCCTTTTGTCCTTTTTGTGCTCATCACCAAAGGGACAGTTCTGTCAGCCAAGTGCCAGAAGTGGTGCTTGAGCCTCAAAATCTAGGCCCAAACCAAGCTCTTTGGGGATGTCAAAATAAGTCTGAAAACACACAGCAAGACAGTCCACTGAATGACACAAAAGGTATCATCTTTACTTTTTTACTTCTAAGGGCACCCAAAAATCACTAAAGGAGAACTAAGTTCATTTTCTTGTGGCCAGCAAAATAGACAATTCAGAGGCAATTTCCCTGGAATCAGTGATGTCTTTGAAAGTTTGTTTCCAGATTATAACAGGTAATTCTGAATGAACGTCTAATGCTAGTGCAGTTGGATAGGAATGTGGGAGTCCAATGGTGGAGATTTTAAAACAGTTCTGGTCTGCTTCAGTAATGGTTTAACAACACTTTAAAACAGCTAATATTGAAGCCAAATGTTTAATTTCAAATTGTACACTTGACAATTAATTTTAATGACTGTTAATTACTAATGCTGGCTGGAAATCTGTTTATAGCCTTCGACACCCAGCTCCCCCACTACTCGTCTTTCTGCAGTTTCTCTCACACTTCCAACCTTTATAAGATGCCCAAAGCAAAATGAATGTGTTTGTTTTGGTTTTTTTGTGTGTGCTTGTTTGTTTTTTAAAAGCAAGAGAGAAAAGCAGGAAAAAATCCCAAATAAATGCATTAATTATAAACAATTAGAACCTGACCCTGAGTCAGAGCCCCTCAAAAACTTTTTGCTGAGTGATGCTCCCGGACAATCCTCCTCTTACAGCTGAACCCTGAAGTACCTAATATAATGCAGCAAAAATTGTCCCAGCCACAGAAAGGATCATGAACAGTTGAGGTGCCTCCTCTTTTTTTTTTGTATTTAAGGTTTCTACAGCTTAATTGATGAACTGCCTTTTTAAAAATGGTGTTATTCCACCATGGGGGACAGTTGCAAGCACCTTTTCACACTCTCGTTTGCATACAGCATTTATCACAGTTGCTCGAAGGCTGATCTATTTTTATGTGATCCCACTAGCTTTCCAGGCCAGCAGTGTGGGAAGATGCAGGTTTCAAGAAACATCACCCTAGCAATTCAAAGCCTTGTAGCTGATACGACTGAGGCTTTATTGGATGTCTTTAAGCGCTGTTGGAGCGAGTTAATGTTGGGGTAGCTGGAGTTTGGTCAGTTGTAATCAGGTGGTTAGCAATGCTGGTGCCAACATCCAACCAGCCAACCTAGATTTTGTAAATGATGTTGGCATCAGATGATTCTGCAATATAGTCACTGAATGACCATACGTCAACATGCTGAGGTTTATCCTTTTTTAATTTTGTGGCAGATGGTGGATATTACAGCCAAGAATTGTGGTAAGCCAGAGGCCCTGCCCACTGCTATCAAACCAAATGTTGGCTATTCTAAATGGAAACGTTTTTGATTAAGGGTGGGTTTTGGCTTCTCATTTCATGTATTTTGGCCCTATGGTCTGACACATTAGGCTTACAATATGTAAGACAAATAACATTTAAGTTTCTTCAAATACACTATACTTTTTTTCAACCTTCACACACCTTGCCTCTTTCAAAATATAGTGTAAGAATTATTCAACACATGCACATGTATGTTATTAACTACAAATGTGTATGTGTACAAACAAGTGTCTTTCCCTCTCTTTTAAAATGAAATGGCTCTCTGCTTCTACAGAACTGCAATGTCAGGCTAATTGCAAGTCAGAGAAAAAAGGTTACCAACCCTTTCAGAAAAGCAGTCATTTAAGATGTATATCTAACAAGTGGCAACCTTGAAATCTTACTTTCATTGAAAAGAACATTAGAAAAACCTTCCTGACTATACCACTGGAGGAAAGTTTTAATAAAAACTAATGAAACTACAAAAATCTCAAGTGGTTAACTGATTTTAGGGGCTAAATTTCTGGCAATTCTAATTATCCTCTTGTGGCTTCACTTAGTGTTTCACAAACATGACAGATGACAATGAAAAGCTACAGTTAAATTCATCCTCCCTGACACCAAGCTAAGCACTAGCTTCTCCCTCTCCAAGTAAAATCAATACCATGTTTGAGTAAACACGTTTACAGCTTTATTAGGATGTCTCACTTGTTCTGTAACAGCTACTTGAAGCTGTGGTAACAAATCGACTCAGCTCAGTTAAACCTAGAGAGCTGAGTAAGAGGCTCATCGATATGGTTGTTACAAAAATAAACTGCAGGAGATCAGAAAGCTGGAACAAACAGCCTGGTAAATGTCAATATTTTTACTTCTAGAGCATGACAAAACTATGAGATCACAAATAAAATGTTTCAGAAGTCTATATTTACTTTACTTATAAAATGGTCCTGTGCTACATGAATTTCACTATGTACAATCCTCTTACACAAACTTCTTATTTTCTAATCATCAGCATGAATATTAAACCAGCGTGTTTTCAAGAAAAGCACTTAGTATTGGCATTGCTGTCCCTATATCTCTTGTTTTCTTTATGTTTATGGGCACATTTTTAATGCACTGAATTTCTGTAAGGATCACTTAGATGGGTGTTTGTCTTCCTTAGTCTAAGGTTATACAGTCATTTATGGACACATGCAAATAATACAACTTTGCATTTACTAGACAACTATGAATAAGTGAAATGAGTGTTTTCAGTTTAACAGTCTTTTCCTGGAATGGAGTGAAGGTGTTGAATACATAAAGCGAAAAAGAGTTCAGACTCTAATGCTTTAAACAATCACATGTGGAAAGTGTTACTGAAAGTTTCCTGCAAAAATGTGACAATAAAAAAAAAAAAGAAAAAAACCTCCACTTCATCCCTGTTATTCCATTAGCATTCAGTTACTCAAGGCTGAATAATTTTATTGCATTGCATGTCTTATTACCTCTGTTTGGACAGCTCACTGCAGCTCATAGAATGAAGTGTCACTGCACTTCCCAAGGCCTCTCTATAGATGCTTGGGCCCATCAGAGACTCTCTCTAAGGAAAATCAGGAGTCTTGTTTCATTGATGCCTTTGTGTGAGTAGAAACAGTGGTTGTAACTCTACAGTGTAAGGCTGTGCAATGGATCGAGAAAGTTTAGATCCCGATTTGAAGCCTAGCGGGATTGATGGGACTTTTCCCATTGCTGGCCTATGCCTTGAGTGAATACTGCCCACCCTTTGAGGGGGAACAGCTGAAAGCTGGAGGGGAGGCTTACGTGTTTTGTACTGTGACACCCTCCACATTAATCATCCTCAGTGGACTCAACTTATAATCTGTTGCACAGCACTCCTATTAAACTCCTCTAAGGATCTTATTGTTCAAGAAAAAGAATAATTTCAGTCTACAATATGCTCCAAGAAAGATGTGATGGAGGAAACCAGTAACAAAGTTGCAACTTTTGATTGTTTAGTCCTATTTTTAATTTTTAAGCTGACATGATGAATTTTGGGAAATTTCCTTTTGGATCAGAATCTGGTGGCTTTGGGCTTGTCTCCAACAGCCAGGATCAGGAGAAAGCACTTGATTAAAGAAAAATAACCTGCCGAGTTTACAAGGAATGTTCAAGGCACTGTATATGCCAAACCAAATAGAGGTATTTTAATTGGACGCACCCTCTCCATCTGAAAAAACCCTTACTTTCTAGTCTGATATTTCTTTGTTTTTCCTAAAAACATATCCTAGAAAGTTTCCTTAAAGTGTTTTTCAAAAGCTAAACTTCACCTTAGCCTTTTTTGACACAGCAGAATGAAATAAGTTTCCTTTAATTAGTAGATGAGGAAATTTTCTGAGCCTCAGATGTGTTGTATTGACATTAAATGGTGCAGATAGCTACATATACTGTTTGGGATAAGAGGAAGAGTATTTAACTTATTTAATGTAGAAATAATGACATTCTAAGCATAAGAAAATGGAATACTATACTATCCTCTATTCAGTTTTTAACAGAAGGCTACATGAATGTAACCTCATAGTACAGATTCACATACACAAAAGCTAGGAGATTTGAAGTTGGGTTTGCAGGGCAACCATCTCTCAGTAAGGTTCTATTTGCAAGAATACATCCATCAATCAAGCCAGCAGCATGCAAAGAGAATCAAAAAGCAGACCCAATGCAGTGTGAATACCGTAGTTACACAGCCTATGCATTTCTTGACTTTTGTGGGCTGAAACAGCCTACCCTAGCGTTATATTCATAATGCTTCTATTTTAATACAGTGGCATTTAATATATTTTGCCTCTTTAAATATGTTACAGTCCTAGATTGATACTAATCTTTTACTGATCACCAATAACAGTAAAGTCCCTTTACGAAGACCTCAGTGTCAAATGAACCTACAAGCTCTTCTCCTGCCACCGCTTTCAACTGGGACCATGCTTTTTTCTTTTATTTCTTTTTTTTTGCAACCTTGCCATCTTCCCACTGTAAGTATGAGCCTATTTCAGTGTGGGGGAAGAGAACAAATTATGGGAGATGTTACCATCCTATTATACAATGGAGGCAGCTGCAAATGCATGAGGATCCTGGTAGCTAACACCACAGCCTGAGAAGTACCTTTATGGTCACTGTGTCCGTCTCCATAGCACCACAGCAAGTCATACCACAAGTGAAAAACATATTTCAGTGTACTTTTGTATTTTGTTGTGTGTTGCTGCATCTCCTGCAAATATAGCATCAGCTTAATCTGACACATTGTTTCTTACGGGGCTATATCCTGCCCTGCTTCCCAGGGGAATGTTCTTGATGATCCAATCTGACTAGTGCCTCTGTCTCTACTCAGAACACATTAAAATAACACAAAAATATTACCAACAGTCTGTGAGCAAGGTAATAATAACGCATTAAAGTAATTTCTAACCTACCACATGAACATTTTTTAAAATCATTACATGATTTTCTAACACATGACACATTCACATAAAATGAAATGTTATGAGGATAGGGATAGTAGGCCTGACAAAGTATTTTAAATGGTGATTATCTGCTTTGAGGCATTAAGTCAATTTGTAATTGTCCCATAGCTATTAACAGCAAAAATTGGAACTTTATAATTGGTTTTGAAAATCTATTTTTAACACCGTATGTTTGTTTTTTTAAAAGGTACACAATGTATTTGGCATTTATTTCTCAGAAAGCCTGTCCAGAATGTCACTGAATTTATGGTGAGGTAAATTAGGCTTTTAAAAACCCAATTTTGCAAAATATTAATCCTCTTGCTGTGTACTGAGGCTCCCTTAACACTGACAGTGTTACTGACAGGAAAAGAGAGACAGTGGCTTGAAGGATCCGGTCCTGCTTCAGTCTAATTAGAAACTTCTGAAGGTTTTTAAATTCATACACTGCTCCATTTAAATTGATGATTTAAATTGATTGATTTAAATGACAGCAAGTGTACTAATGTTTTGCCTTACACCAACTCTACTATGTACTTTTCTGGATTGCCTTTAAATTGTACAGGTGAAACGTGAATTACCGTATTGAAATTACTACATTTTGATAAAACCCCCCCACATGTAATAAATTTAAGATGAGCAGTTAGAAACCAAGAGAAGGGGAGCAACTAAAACAAAACAATTAAACTAGATCGTATGACAATTAAGTCATATTTCGGCAACAGAGAAAAGTCTATTTTTTCCAAAGAAATAATTTTTAATGGAAAAAGAAGCTGGTAAATGGAATTGGTAAAAAGTAAAGAAGGGAATTAAATGGAAAGCAGGAATATTCTATATTTTTTCCTGAGTGGTATCTATTTTTATGTTTTTGTTTAAATAGCTGCAATTCAAACTGTGGCAAATTCCTAAACTGTACCAGTACTAATGTTGAAATTACTAGCAACTGGCTACACTACTGATCAGAACAATGATGTACCTCTAGCTGAAACTGAGAAAACAACTTGGGACATACGTTCTCGTAATCTTCTAGTTCGCAAAAGGTCAGTCACAGAGATAACATGACAACACAATAGCGTAGGTTTAAATGTGATGTTGTACCTGAGAGAGTTAGGAATGCCATCAGAACACCTGGGCTGTAAGTCACTAACATCTTGACAAGTTATCCTGTAGCAAGCAAAGATTGATGCCCTATCTGCAATTCAGCTATTATACTCATGTATACTGTTTATAAAACAAGAGTATTAAAGATGGGCAAAACCGGCCGTCAGTCTAAATGCTGATGACACTAAGAAGGTATTTTTATTTCAAAGCTTCATATCTCATCAACCATGATCTCAGAAACAACAGGATTGCTCAGAGGCAATTAGCCACCCATGTTGTATAAATGAAGACTAAGAGAGTGCTGGTTTATGTTAGAACATTTATCTTTACTTCAAAGAAAAGATGGAACAATTCAGAGCCGTATCCCATTGTCTCTTTGCTTGTAAAGTTAGATTTTGTACCAAAAATCAGCAAGTTACATGCACATACATATTTAATTGATATCACAAAAAAAATACCCCTCACTCCCAGCTAACAAATAAAATTGCATCTCAGAGCTCTGGTGTTAACAGAAGGCAGTACCTTCACAGCAGTGATGTTTTATCCACTGTACTACCCTCTATCAAATGTGATTAAAAAATGATAATAACTTCCCAAGATGTCTTAAAAAGTATAAAAGCCTTATACAAACTAAAGGCCACTGTAAGTGGATTAAGTAGCTTCTGATATCACACTCTTCCTGTTCAGTAAAGACGTGTTCCTAGTTCCTAGTTCTATTTTAACAAATCTAGAATGTTTTAGGGTTGGCAAGTACTGGAGGGAGAGCAGCTCTTACAACAGATTGATACAGAGATGAAAATATAACTATTTTTCTCTGCAATGTTTTTAGTGAAAACATTCTTTCACAATCTTGGAGACCCCTATAAATCTATTAAGGAACTTTCCTCTGACAAACCATTCAAATCGTGTGTCTCTGCTGAAGGTACACTCAGATCTTTTGGGCGTGTTTAGCACTCCTGGTACAGCTGTATAGCAACTGTTTGTAAGAACTTAACTTCATTTCCCACATGTGCATTAGGCCTCCATCCACACAATTATTTTACATGAAATACATATGAGACTTAGACAAAGTCATGAGTACACTCCATCTCAGTCTTATATCAGGTTTATTGTGAGAAGATCTATAGGCTTAATCTTTCAAACCATTTGGCTTCTACTCTTTAGCCACCAACACTGCCCCTCTGAAGTTGACAGGCTGCATTTTCAGAGAAGGAAATGGCACCTGAGAAGCTAATTCCTATAGTATTACAACTCATAGGACCATAGCAGAATTTAGGTTGGAAGAGACCTCTGGAGCTCCTTACTCCAGACCCTGACTTAAAGTAGGGCCAACTCAGATCATGTTAGATGATTTTTTAAAAAATTATTTTAAAGATTCTTGCATTCCTTCTGTGAATGACAGAATCTGCAGAACAACAGTATGAGAATTATTATATTGGATTCAATCCTGTTTCCATTTTCATTAATAGCATACTTGTTTAAATACACCAGCTTCAGTCAAGGTACTCCAAAATTGCACTAATGTGTCCAGAAAACAGATCTGGACTGTTTTTTAAAAAAGGTTTCTGAATCAAACTTTTAATAGTGGAGGAGCAATGATGAGCAAATATGCTGTGCATTATAGGTTGTTTGCAAGCCTACGTATATATTTTATGTGCCGTGTCTTTACAAACATACATATATGTATATGTATAATATATTCAAAGAAAGTTTCATGTTAAGGGTAACATTTTAAAATTTCAATAATGTACAAGTATACCAAATATTACTTAGCTCTGAAATAAAAGCTGAATGTTATTCTATAGGAAAAAAAATTGCATTTATCTCATTAAAACAGGCTGACATTTGAAAAATGTGATGATCTTTAGGCAAACGCTTAGGAGCCCAAGGTCTTCATCTAATTTGCAGAGGCATTTAGATTAAGATGGAAAAAAACAGTGTTTAGAATTAACCTCTATATTAAAGATTAAGAAATGGTTTTATTCGGCCAGTTTGGCAACAGAAACAGAAGGAGGGGAGTATCTCCACTAAGACCTATGGTCTCTTGAGAAAAGGATGCCATGAGGCACACTCATGTAAGGACATATGTAAGAGGTGACAATTCCTCTTTTGTTGCTCTCCCTCTCTTCCATCACAGTGGTTCTCTTTTAGATGACACAGTAGCTGGCCTTCTCATAAGATTCACACTAGGTTTCATGAGAGAGAGAGAAAGAGAACTGCCTATTCTGTAAGCATGAGCACCAACAAAATTCTGAATGTCGCTTTCAAACTACTGCTAGCAGCTTTATGAGATTCCTTGGTACATGAAAGCTGCCAACACAGTTTTAAAATTGACAGGTGGTTTGGGCGGCTGACCTCAGCTTTGATACTGACACAGGCAAGTTGCTATCAGCTCGTATTTGGCACCGTACAATGCTTGACAAAGAGCTCCTTCTTTCTCAGGATTTCTTTTCCTTAAGAATGGTATAACATCTTTATAGCATGGTGATAAGAAATACACACTTGCCATGATCATTCTGTCACTACTTCTTCATGCTACTTTAAAATGATTTGTGGTTACATTTTATACTTTAGTACTTTTCATGAAGTATATGACTAGATCATGGCAGATTACTAAGTCAATATATTTATATTGACAAAACCAGAAGAAACATTGATTTTACACCTTCTCCTTTTCATTTGCTATGGATTCTTTACCCAGTTCCACTGAGTAGACAGATTCTAAAGGAGAGATTTTGCAGGCAACAACAGCAGTAACTATCAGAAAACATGCTTATTGGTCTTATTAGTTACGGTGGCAATGACAAAGGGAAGTCCAAAGAGAAGGCAGACCTAACTCCGACTGAAGAGAGCAGGACAGCATAAAAGAAAGCATCAAGTGGTAATGCTGTCCATATTGCAGTCTATATATTGCCATTAAATATGCTTTGATTATAATTATTGCAAAGGTTCAAGCTGGGGTAGATTAGTAATATGTAAATGCTAATTTAACAAGTAATACAATGTTCCCCAAACTCTATAAATGAAGGCTGTAATTCCATTAAGAGGACTCTCGTGACATAAGCCATGTCAGCAAAGCCCAAGAGATTTGTCAATGTCATCAGAACCTGGAGGTGGAATTGCATCTTTAATTTATGGGTATTCCAGGGATTTATAACTGAAAGTCTGTGGTACCCCTGGAATCCACAAGAGGTGCTAAGATGCTACAGAGTAAATAAATATTGCTTAAACTTCTAAAAGGTAGCAGTGTTAATGGAAAGCAATAAAGGAAGAACTCTGTTAATATTGTTTAGAGAAGTGTTTTCTAGCATAAAGAGACCTGCAGCAATTTAAAAACCCAGTTTCTCATTCATACATTGCACCAGTCTGAGCGGCAGATGACTTGATGCCTGCAGTAAGAGGCAAAGAGTTCAGAAATGTTCCTGATGCCAACTTGATAAAAACACATTTCAACTGAAGAATGCAGTTTATTTCTTATTACTAGCTGAACGAGTGAGCTAGCTCTCCTTGGAGGCCAACAGCATGTTCAGAAAAGCTGAACTCATGCATCAACTCATAGAGTTACAAGTACCCAGAAACTTTATGTCTTTAAATTTTTTAATGACTTTAATGTTTCAAGACCTTCAGTAGTTAAACAGGTTCTAGAAAAAAACCCAAACCAACAACACAACAAACTTCTTATTTTCCACTTTCACATGGAGAAATACAGGAGGAGTGATTTGCCAAGTTGGCATACTTATCAAGAAGGAATTTCCTCTACAATCTGCGAATTATACCTTTGGAATAGAGTGCCTCTGCGAAAGACCTTTCAAAATACAAGAGTCTAACAAATTTGACCTCCTAATGTAAAATAAATCCTGCTTGATGGGGTTAGTTTTCGTTATATCCCACATTCCCCTCTCAGACAAGACATTAGCTCCAAGAAAACCACTCTTCAGTCATGTTAATATACCAGTCCCAGAGAAGTACAGGAAATTTTGCCATGGGACTCTTGTTCTCTGCTGTCTGAATAAAGGAACTACATTTCCAGTAGAGTATATTATAACACTGAGTGCATTTTTGAATTAAAGAATGAACTTTGAAATATTTTACTACAAGGACACTAAAATAAAAATATTAGCTGTACTGTTGCCTAGGTAGTAACAACTTGATAAAAACCTCAATCGAAGAAAGACGCTAGAAAATCACTGAATAGAATATAACTTTCCCATTACAAAAATTCTGTCAGGAAAATAAAATTGCATCTGTCTCAATGCTAGACTCAACAGAAGACACATATGTTGAGTAGTATTAGCAACATTACTCCATAGGGCTTTCTTGTAGAGAGACAAGAAAGAACTTTTCCTGTTGCAAATATGCACTTTGAAAACACGTGAAAAGTGTGATATAGATAAACTACAGACATTTCCCCTAAATGAAACACAGACCAAATCAAAGCCTATCCAGTCCAGTACCCTATTTCTTACATATGGGAAGGAAAATGAAATACTCCATGAAGGAGACCACAGTATGCAAGACTAGAATCAGCTGTGTATCTAGACTGTTACGACTCCCAAATCTCCCATCTGGACTAAACTCAGGAAAATCTGTTCTGTGAAGAGAATAAACGACCAATTTATTATTTATGGAGTGACACAGGAGATGCATTTTGCTGATGCCTCAGCGCTATTTGTGGGGGAGCTGAGGAAAAGAATATATGTCTATAAACAGTGATCCATAAGCTTTGTTAAGATATAACTCCAAACAGACTGAAGCTTGCTATATCCAGACATGTTCTCTCAGCAGAACTTAGAACAACAAAGGTGAGCTGATCTTTTAGATGACCTATTTTCTTTCCAAACGAGTTGAGCATTTTCCACATAATTTTTTCCCTTGGAGAAAGGAATCTCACAACTGACCTAAGACCAGCCCGACAGGATGTATCTGAACTCCATACATTGCTGGTTGAGGGTAACAGTTTGGAATGGAGTCTGATGTGGCTTTATCAGCCTTTCCATTCAGGACTAGGGAAGTGACTGTCCCTCTGTACTTGGCACTGGTGAAGCCGCACCTTGAATCCTGTGTTTGGTTTTGGGCCCCTCACTACCAGAAGGACATTGAGGTGCTGGAGCAAGTCCAGAGAAGGGCAATGAAGCTGATGAAGGATCTGGAGAACAAGATTTTTGAGGAGCATCTGAGGGAACTGGGATTGTTTAGCCTGGAGAAAAGAAGGCTGAGGGGAGACCTCATCACTCTCTACAAGTACCTGAAAGAAGTTTATAGCAAGGTGGGGGTCAGTCTCTTGTCCCAAGTAACAAGTGATAGGATGAGAGGAAATGGCCTCAAGTTGTAGCAGGGAAGGTTTAGATTGGGTATTAGGAAAAATTTCTTCACTTAAAAGTTGTTATGCACTGGATCAGGCTGCCCAGGGAAGTGGTTGAGTCACCATCCCTGGAGTTATTTAAGACATGTAGGTATGGTGCCTTAGGGACATGGCTTAGTGGTGGACTTGGCAGCGCTGGGTTAATGGTTGGACTTGATGATCTTAAAGGTATCTCACAGTCTGAATGATTCTATGAATCTATGCTTTGAATAATTAGAAAAGTCAATGTTTTAGCCCTTCTCCATAAAAACAGCAGATATGGCACTACCAAGGAAAAGGATATAATTTAAAGAGGAAGGGTTATGAGAGACCTGTCAATTCTTAAACCTGGAATATTTAGTTGCAATAGTCTTCCTGCAGCTAAACTAGGAAAGAATAAAAGTAAGATTACTAAAAAAAAAAAAAAAGTCCTGATTTCATAATCTGAAGAACAGAAGAACTGAATACAATGTGAGATAGACATGTCAGACATATGAAAAGCTGCTTGCTGCTGAGGCAAAGCTTGGTTTGTGCCTACCATACTGCTCACCTGGGCCCTACCCAGTATTTTTATTTTCTGAATCTAAAAACAAAATGAGTAAGATCTTATGGTTTGTTTTTTGTTTTACAACAAGAAAAGCAGGTCACTGGCACAGCTGATACACTGAGCACAGGTATACAAAGCCAAGCGCTTGAGGAATATCTTATTTATGTTATAGTCACTGTTACTTACTGGTTCAAATTTAGTCTTGCTTGTGATTTAAGAACAATAGAGAGTGACAAGTGTGTACTAAAAGGTGTATGAACAATATGACCTAACATGTTTCGCTCTATTTCTGTCCTTTTTGATTCACGAGAGCATCAAAGCAATGAGTAATAACACTATTTTATTCAGCCTGCTTTAAGCATATACTGAGAATTTATCATTGTTTAAGTGATGTATTGAGTTAGGATGGAATTACCTGCTTAAGATTAAGTTCATGTTGAATACTTTTCTTAAGTAAGACACAATTCAAAGCTTTAATTTGGCAACAGAGTTCTTGTTATTGCCTTTACAGTGACAAGTCTGAGCTCTGCAATTCTATTTATAAAATCTCTTTCGTAATATTTCCAGTAAATTAGTGACTAATAGAGGTCCTTACAGCTACTACATACTGGATATTAGAACATTCAAGATGCAATAGAGATTCACATAACTACATATATGAAGGTTACAATGAGTGACAGAACTTTTGAATTAGATTTGTTATTTTGGTTTATATTGAATAATTTTTTAAAACAGGCATAGACATAACATCCTCTTTTTTCCTTAGAGCTTGTGCCAAAAAAAATAGTAAGTTTGCAAATGGATATTAAGCAATGCCAGATATTTTCTGGATTTGTTTTAACAAATTAACCCTTTGTGTTCTTTTCTGAAGTCCAAATAGTTGTATTGGAAGCAGATGTTCTACCAAAATTGACATGATCAGAAGACATTATGCTCAGTTATTAACATACTGTTTAATATTCACTACAACCTGTTTTAAAGAACAACAGTGTGTTAACATTTAGGCCAGGAGGGATTTCTGTACAATATATAGTACTTGATGCAGCTTGTTTATGCAACAGTCTGACAGATACAATTAATCTCATGAATACTACCAGAGTACAGCATAATGGCATATTATTTTTAAAGTAATAGAACACACTTTCCTTTTGAAAAGCAGGACTTAATTAAATCATATAACTTCAGGATGCAGAAAAAAGTGCTAAAAGAATGCAGCTCATTCTGAAGGACAGTTGAATGAAAAAATTCTAGATTTTATACAGAGAGAATAATAGGAAAATCCCCAAACAAGAGATGGAAGGAAGAAATACCTCCAACAAATGCATCTCCAGCTCCATTGGTATCCACAATTTCACTCTGATCAGTCACCAACACAGGGAAAGTAGTCACTTCGTTTTCTGTAGTGGAAGGGGAAAATAAAACATGAGTTACTTTCAGATATGACTTTGAAAAGCACAACAAAAAATGAAAATCAAAATAATTCAAAACTGGAGCTCTGATATTTAACATGGTAATTTGGATAAAAATAGATTTGCTTTAGAATCCTGTTTGCATTTGATGCATAGGGATATGTGAACACATTTGATCAAGCTATATGTTGTGGACATTTTCATTAATTACTTCCTGCTTAATTTCTTATTTTTATCTCCTAATATTAAGGGCAATAGCAAAAAAGTAAATCAGGAGCACACAGAATACTTAGGCATATAGACAAGGCTAAGAAAAATCCATCTTGCCAACACCAGTACTTCCTATTAGTTGCAGTAAGGTGATGTAGCCTCCTGAATGGCCAGTCTAAGCTTCCAAAAGTTCAAGAGAAATTGCTGCATTATAAAAAACAAAATGCACATGAACTAATAAACAAAGCTGTGAAATAAAAAGCAGGAACTATTTTAAATCAAAGTGCTCTCAAATTACATTCTTTTAAAAGAAAAACACATATATGCAAGAAGCCTTGCAACTTGCCATTTGACTATATTTGGTTTCAAGATGACTTCACCCTCTCCTTAGTAGTACTTTTTAGAAAAAATATTTCCTTCTCTGCAGCTCCCTGCCCTCTACTGGCACTCGTTAAACCTATTGCAATAGATGGATACTCGGCATCTTCACCTCCAATTCACTACCACGCCACAGTTCAACATAATTACAGCATAACTTCATAGAGTTCTAGGGTTATAAATTTAATATATGTCACTAATTAATCAGCTATGGTTTTCCAGGTGGTAATGTCATAATGACGTGATAAAAATATAATTACCACCTTGTCACAATACCTTGTTCAAGTGTAAATTACCCCTGTAACAGAGCCAATGGAACTTCTGCCTCTGGTAGTCAGTATGCATTAAACTGTCTCAGAGCAAACAGATTGTCATTTGGCAGACAGCAGGAATTAAAAAAGGGGAGGGGGAAGAAAAGCCTGTCAACCAGTGAAAATGAAAACCACCAAAGCTGTTTTATTTTTTGGTAAAAATAGAAATAAAATGGGAAATAGATCTTCCAGTAGCTGAAGGCTGGAGATCAGTAGTTTCTTCACTGTCCAGCAACAGAGCGGATCATAAAAATCGCTCTCACATGACATAGACAGAAGCAAACAAGGAAACCTAGTTTGGGAGGCACATAAAGAATTCACAGACTCAAATCAGGCAAATCTGTGTATGCTGCAGAGGTAGCAGAAGGATCCTGGTTTCTGTGAAATGCAGTGTATCAGCTCTACTGCTCTTCACCATCTGCTACTAAGTGAACCAGGCAGATATAATGATGCTGCCTCCAGAGGGAACTGTTGGCTGGCCCACCAGGAGGGGGGGGCGGGACAGGAGCATTAGCAACAACCATCCATGAGAGGCAAAGGAAAAAGGGGAATGAAAAACATAAGATGAATATTCCAATTAAAGAACAGGTTTCAGTCAGTTCTCAGTGCATCCTACTCTCTATCCTGTTAAGAAAGCTATTTAGAAAAGTGCTTCAATGCTGTGTTCTGCTCTTAAGATAGTCTTAGAGAGCAGTATTTTTTTAGTAATCTTAACAGGATTAATTTGAATTGGAAATCATGAAAGAGAGGTCTTACATTAAACTCTGCCAGACAAGCAGAGTGTATTCATCCATTTCATAAGAAGGTATGTAAGATTTATTCTAGGTAATGCTAAAACAATGAACAAAGCTATAACTCTGTTGAAGACACACTGCAATAAACTAACCTACTTCCCTCCCAAGTGTGCATGGCCACACACATGTTCTACGTTAAATACACAGTAGACACTTGCATATGCATACAAATGCATGTGTTTGGGCACAGAGAGTGATTTATATTTCAAATGCTGTAAATGAGGCTTGGCATCAAATAAGACCCTATTCAAGCAAATTAACACAAACAAAAGTTCTCACCATCATCTTTCTCCTTTCTTTCACTGTCCTGATTCCTTCACTCAGCTCCCTCTAGTACTCGCAGGTGAGTATTGCACTTATTCTATTGAGGTCTTACTCTTATTAATTTTAAATAGATGTAATTGTAAGTAACCAAATTAGTCTAAAACCCCAAACATCAAGGAAATCAGCTGTACAAGAACAATCTTTTTTTCTGATCACAGTTTTCCATCTCTACCTAGACGACACATTCTGTCTCTACAACTTTATGTATTTTTAAGAGGACCAATTATCTTATATTTTGAAGTACTGAAGTTTCAGAAGCAGGTAGCATGGCTTTGGAACACATACTACTTTAGAAAGAGATTACCACCTGCACACATCCAATAGGCAAATTATCTTTCTTAAACCTTAGAAAAACCTTTGCCAGCATAATAGAGTCTACAAAACTATAGTTAACAATAATACATATTGAAAGATACAAACAAAATTATACCAAAGTCTTTCTCTCTCCTTCCTTCCTTCCTTCCTTCCTTCCTTCCTTCCTTCCTTCCTTCCTTCCTTCCTTCCTTCCTTCCTTCCTTCCTTCCTTCCTTCCTTCCTTCCTTCCTTCCCTCCTTCCTTCCCTCCTTCCTTCCCTCCTTCCTTCCCTCCTTCCTTCCCTCCTTCCTTCCCTCCTTCCTTCCCTCCTTCCTTCCCTCCTTCCTTCCCTTTTTCTTTCTTTCTTTCTTTCTTTCTTTTTCTTTCTTTCTTTCTTTCTTTCTTTCTTTCTTTCTTTCTTTCTTTCTTTCTTTCTTTCTTTCTTTCTTTCTTTCTTTCTTTCTTTCTTTCTTTCTTTCTTTCTTTCTTTCTTTCTTTCTTTCTTTCTTTCTTTCTTTCTTTCTTTCTTTCTTTCTTTCTTTCTTTCTTTCTTTCTTTCTTTCTTTCTTTCTTTCTTTCTTTCTTTCTTTCTTTCTTTCTTTCTTTCTTTCTTTCTTTCTTTCTTTCTTTCTTTCTTTCTTTCTTTCTTTCTTTCTTTCTTTCTTTCTTTCTTTCTTTCTTCAGTTAGAATTAAAGTTGCCATTAATTTACCTTGCTATGTCTGTGTGATAGCATAAAAATATCTAGCAACTCTCACTGATTTGTGTTTTTCTAACAGTTAGGCACAACAAGGTGAATTAAGATGAAGCAGAAGTCTCTATTCTGAATATTCTTGCTTTTGTGACTTTAATGTTGATTTAAATTCATTTTTGTGTGTGATGTATTATGATATAAAACTCCCAAATCCATCATAGTGAACACAGAGACACACTTGGCTAAGTGCACTCGTCATCAGTGGCCTTGCTTTTCAAAGTCAGTTCTGATTTCATTTATCATTTTGAGAGCTTATGAAATAAAGAATAATTACATAAGCGTTTTGAAGTCCAAGTGCTGCTCCTCTGGGCACAAAATCCAGTGTTCTATTTTTAAGCAACAAATATCTTCTATGGTAAACACCCTGGCATACAACACACTCCACTTGGATACCATTTCCTGGAAGCCCAGAACTATGAGTGTAACAAGGTGTCTATAATAGGGAAGTTTTAGTAATAAGCATTAATGACATGCAAAATGTTGGGACTTTGATTCAGCTATCTCAATGATTTTATACAGGTGAGGAACTACAGTGTTTTGGAATTATACAAAACTAATAACAATCAAACATGAATGTGGAGATTTCATAGGTTGAAGACAATATTCACAGTTAAATCAGAAGGAATCAGCCCACTGGTAAATTTAGTTATTGTTAATTGTTTGCATTATGTACATAAAGATGTATTTTCCTCAGGCAAAAACATGTCCTAGCATATCTTAAGATATTCTTGTAGTTAAAACAGTCTGGAGAGAAAACAATTGGAGAGCAATATTAACTGAAAAATCAGCACTCCTTCCCTTCTAATACGTTTAAGCTCCCGAATGAACACAAGCCTATTTCATAATGTTAGTTTCAACAGTCAAACTCTGATGATAGCTGCAGTCCTACAGGTCTGTCTTTAAACCAAATTAGAATCACAGACTACAAGTCTACTCTTAGTACAGTAATAAACACCAGCAAGCAATCATTACATCCAATTAGGCTGAGTACTTTCCTTAACTGGGTCATTTACCAGTCTCTCTTGCTCTTCAAAGTAGATTAAATGTGTAAACTTACATTTAATTACCTGTAACAGAACTCTTATAGGCAATATGTTGGAGTGTCCTTAATTTTGTATTCAAATAAAAGGAAGAAGGGAAGCCTAAAATATACACAAAAATGTCCAGCTATTTCCTCAAATAAGCTTTTGATCCATGGGCTGGTACTGGTCGTACAGATGCTTACAAGATGGAGACACTTTCATGTTTCTTTTGTGAGATTTAACTTGTAAAAAAAGGAACAACTGTGAAACAGAATTCTGTCCCATCTCCTCCCCCTCTCCATCCTCTCTAATTTTCTTTAGATCAGGGGCCAAAACCAGATAAAAATTAAGGAGGGGAAAAAAAAAAGAAAGGAAGAACTTAACAGAACATAGAAACCTGAACTCAAAACCTATAAATGTCTCTGGGCAGCTCTAAGGTAAGAAGTAGTAAGAAAAGTATTTGAAACCAGCTCATGACAGTCAGGATGATTCTGAGCTCTCACCTCTCTCCAGAAGATAAAACCCAGAATCCTATAGGCTCAAAATCTCTGTACCTTTTTTAGCACATTAATACATCTTTAAAAATTATTATTATAACAACACTCTCTCCTGTTTCGTTTTTTTCTACAATCAAAATGCTGTTGTTGCTGTACTTGATGTAAAGAGACCACACTTGATAAAGTAAATCAAAGAGATACTGGAATTCTCCCACCATATCAGCTCAGCACTCCCCAAAGTTACAAGGCAAGATGAAACAGGGCTCTGTTCACTGAACCCTTGGTAGGAAAATCCTCAAGCCTTTCAGTGATGATGTATTTCAAACCTGGCAATGCTGATTCAATCTGTCATTTCAAAGCAAACAGAATGAGACCCTGGATTTTCAGGCCAGGACTTTCAGATAGCTGTACTGGATGAACACTCCAGGCCCCCTGGCACTTTTTGTGTGCATGTTAAGTTTGCCTTGTTTTGCATGCTGACATCTTCTCTCTCCTCCCTCTTGTTCTGTGCATTGTTTGGCCTGGTGCTGCAGCAAGGTAGGGCTTGTCAGAAAAATAAGGGATTTATTTGTGCAAGTCAATGGAGTTAAATAGTATAACAAACAAGATACAAGTCAGCCACATGCTTTAGGATCTTTCTAATCTAGACTTTTAATAATACACAACAAATGAAGCTGTATTCCAAAGAATTCAACATGTAGGCAAGAAAACTTTATAAATAGTAATGCAGAAAAATTAAGCCTTTATTGCTATAATAAATAATGTTACCCTAAAGAAGTTATAGAGCAGTCATTCATAATGCATTTATATGTCTATGGTATGATACAATTAATAAAAATATTAATTTATTTCCATAATGACAGAACCAAGTAGTGCAATCAGGCTAAAATCCTCTCTGCAGCTTGCTAAGCACAATAAGTCCATATAGCTGTGCTGCCCAGGATGCAAAGCACTGTCCTTCAGAGGCAGCTAGTTTATTGTCAGTAGAAATAGAGAAGGAATATGATGCCAAAGTCTTTGTATCATCTGTTGCCCTACTCATGGTCCTGTAGGGGAAATGACAGTGTGCAGACCCCATCTTCCCTCTTTGCCAGGAGGTGAAGTCAATAAAAAAATGTTCAATGAGATTTATCTTATCTTTATAGCTCCCCTCAGACATACACATCCCATTATCTAGTTGAGAATATTTTTATTCAGAAGTCAAAGCATCTCACTAAAGGGTGATTCACAGGATTAGAGTTAATAGGGGAAAGAAGGTTCCTCCAGAGGAACTTGCACACTCATACATATCAACCGTAAGCAATAATGTAAAATTAAACACTATTATTGCACTCACTGTCTAGCCTCTGAACCCATGTCTGCTCCTGTCCTGTTAATTCAACACTAGTCCCTTGAAATAACTTTTGATTTATACCAGAATGAGCTCACAATCAGAACTCTATCTAGCTAAAATTCTTAAAAATGTAACAGCATCAACTAATGACTCAATGAGTGGCTTCTATAGGCCCAAATGTCACTTTTTACTTTACAGGTGTGACAGCCACTTAAACATCAATATTTTTTACATCATCATGCCAGTGCTGTGAGTTGAAGCTTTATTTCTCATATTAAAAAATTATTTGTTTGCACAAGTAAACAAAAAAACCCCAATGACTGTGTAAAAGATAGGGAAGCAAGAGGTCAACAGAAAATACTAGTTTTGTTTCAGTTTGGTGGTAAGATTAAAATTTATATATATATATGCGCATACATATATGGAAAAACTGCCCTAAAGAATAAGCTGCTGAATTTTTCTGGCATGTGTCACAATGTTTAAGGTTTAGAATGGCAATGAACTCTGTTGAAAAAGCCTTTCCGAGCACACAAGAGTATTGCCATTTGCCCGCTAGGCACAGATTTCAGAGGGAGCTGAAACTGTGCCCACTGAACTGCCAGAAAACGAACTCCTCTAACTCAGCATGGCTGCTGAAGACATAAGGTAGTGTTCAGAGCTAAATTCTTTTCCTATGACCTCTTTCTGGACCAGGAAAGAGGTTGAGGACCCAGAAAAGGCAAAGGGTGGGAAGTCATAGGCACCAAAATTAAGCTTCTGCAGATGTTTCTTTGATACAACACAATGACTGTCTTGGAATGACAATGAAGAGCTCAGATCAAAATCAGTCCTGAAGACAGAAGAGATTGGTTACTATAAATGAAATCCATGAATTGTATGATCCTAGTCTCTCTTGAGAGCATGCTTTAGTGCAGGGAACCTAGCCACAGCAGTGCAAGTACAGGGTGACACAAAAGCAGATCTTGGATATTAACAAATATAAGTATCTCTTCCTACACTGTATATCCTATATTAGTTCGGACACTGTACATCTTATTTGATCCTTACATGTAAAAAACCAATCCAAGCCCCTGCCCCCCCCCCAATTATTACTTTTGGAGCTGTATGTGGGAATGGGGAATACAAACAAATCCATTTCTCTCTGTAAATATGTAGCTTAAGAACTGAAAACACACATAAAATTTGACAGTTGGAACGTCAATGTCTAATGTAAAGAATGCATCACACATGTATGTCCAAGTTACACCAACACATACGTTCTAGCTCACACCTGCTCTTTAACCTTCTGAAACTTGGCCATGGGACTCCGCAGATGAAGCATCTTTCAGCTCAGGACTGTGCACTTCACTTACTGTTTGCAGGGACTCCCATGCTAGCAGGAAT